>NW_019272225.1:63876-83468 GCF_002738345.1 Cucurbita maxima
TTTATGCTAAGGATTAAAGCATTCTCAGTATCTTCTGCTGAATATATGAAATTATCGTTATCTTCAAATTTGTGATTTCTTCTCATCAATTTTGTACGATCTGTTCGAAAGTGTTATTTTTCTTCACAATTTCAACACTTTACATTTTGTTTGTTTGGAGATTTTTCTCAGTTTCTTAATTTTGATCGCCCATGTTTGTTTGGGCTCTTTGATTTACTTCTTCCCCTTTGATCAACAATGAGAGCATTGCCTGATGAATCTTCAATTTCCCATTTGGGCTTTCGCTGACATCTCAAATTTCACTAAATTTCAGTTTAATAGATCCTCGTAAACTGTTGATTGCAGCAACAACAGTATACCACGACTCGAGTAAAGATGACATCAAAATCAATGCTTTAATCTTATTTTTTAACATAATTTCCACCCAACTCAATTGACTTACAATCATGTTGAACTAATTTATATTGATCTGTAACAAATCAACATTTGTAGATTGAACAACCTCTGCATCAAATACACCTTGTTCATAGCCGACATATTTTCGTACATATTTAACAACACCTTCAATAGGCCCGATGTCGTCTTCTCTTTGATGTTGAACTTCATGTTTCTGGACAGCGTCAACCACATTAACCCTATAGCATGACAATTCTTGAGCTTCCACTCCTCCGTGGTCATGGTATCCGGCTTCACCCTCAAAAGGGGTTTCTGAATATTTTTCTTGTACAGATAATCTTCAATCTGCATCTTCTAGAAATTTATATCAAATCCATCAAACTTTTCAATTCTTGAACTTTCCATCTTCACAGATCGTGGTGAATCTTTCCTCGCTCTAATACTAGTTATTAGGATCACACAACATCGCACACAGTTGATCTAAATGAACACAAAAAACATGATAGAGAAAATGTAAGAAGAAATATTCTAATGGTTTTGTATTAATGACATCAGGGTTGCAAATAGAGGATATGGAGAATGAGAAATGTACATTTAGGAAGCACCGAAAAATTGACTAATGGGTATATATATGATTTCAGTTTATTATATATAGCTTCACTATATGTAAACGCCTACTATATAGTTAGCCTTCATATCCAACATTCTAGAGCCCAAATAGTCAGGGATTGACATTCTGCTAGAACACAAAGTCATTTACATGCTCCTAGAAAATGCCTAGTAGTAATGGAGTCTAACCCAATGATCATTCAGACAAACATCCATCAACCAAGAGGGGTGAAAATGATGATGATAGTACAGTTGAGAAAGAATCTTAGCCATGATGAATCTAAACTTGTTGCCATTGTTGTATTTGAAAAGGGGAAGTGCAAGTGTGCGAACCTCAACAAAAACTTTATTTCCACTACATGAATACCACGACCCATAACAAGAAGGTCAAATATTGGGTTTAACTCCACCAAGAGAGATAAATCACAAGATTAGTTTTATGTCGCCTGCCACAAACAGATGTCATGCGGCTCAGCCTGAGCTAGTTTAATTCTACAAATAGCAAAATGGCATGTTCACAATCGGGTTTATTTGACCTCTAAAAGCTCTTGTCAGTGATCACTCAAATGCTTGGCAAAGACACCAAGCCAACACCACTACTAAAGAAGGGAGACAAAAACAAACCACTAAAGCAACACATGTTCACGCAAAAATACCAACCATACGAATGAAGAGAAGGGTCGACCACAATAATTTCAAAGCAAATAGAGAATTATAATAAGTTAAGGTCAGATAAACATTGAGTTCAAAGCAACAAGAACCAAAGACTGGTGCGAAAATTCTATGGACTAGTCGAAGTTATACACAAGATTAGAAAGATATCATATAAAATCCAATTGCTCCTATAGATACAGACTAACCCTGTTGTCCACGTCAGTAACTTGAAACGTTATTATTCCGACCAAGAAAACATCAAGTAGAAGCAAGTGGTATCACGTCATGCAAAGAAGAAAATGTTTCAAGCAAAGAAAGTAGGAAAGACACCAATAAAGAAGAGTTGAAGAGTTAACAAACCGAGAAGTGATTTTCAACAGCTTCTAGTAGGTTGGAAAAGACTCCTCAATACTGAGATCAGCTAAATGCGCATCGCGAGACCTAAAGTCAGCCTCATCCTACAACGTTGAGTTTATGAAGAGCCAGTTGATAGAGATATTGACAAATTGTGTAAGGGCAGATGTCGCGGTCATGATTGGCCAAGGCGTGTTGCCTGTGGCTGCATGTTAGACGACTCAGCTATTCTTGTAAACGATTTGTGGTTCATGGTGGCATGCTCATTCCAAACCCCTTTTACTTGCATTCATCTTAGATAGGCTTTTACTAGTATTGTTGTACAAATACGGGGTGTATGATTAGTCATCAAAATCATATCTACACCCATCATTACTAAAATGTCCCAAAATGTACTATGGGAGAACGTGACCAGTTGTTGTTTGTTCACTTTTAGCTTATAACATTACTCTATTTGAAATTGTTTTTAACGTATTTCCTCGCTCACGTTTTCTAAAATATTTCTTTTAAACGTGATTCGAGCATACACCGTTATTGTTCCTTCAGTCTAAATTTTGCATGGTTGACTTGTTCATTGGATTAGAACAAATGTCACATAATAAGTGTCTCACTACTGCAAGAGTGCGAATGTGACACTTGTCTTCCGTTCAGTTGTGGGCTGCATCTTCTAACTAGTTACGTGCTTCTGACTAGTTACGTGAGTTTGGCTTGGAGCATACATGTAGATTGAAAAAGAAATGGTTGGATGCGGACTCCGAATAAGGGTTGGGCCATGGAAGGATTGTGACCACAGATGACCTATGTAGAAAATTTGTACTCCTTTCCTAAAACCTTTAGCAAACAACATACCCAAAACAGATGCGCTACACCTCGTCTCACCCCCCCGGAGCATATGGATCCACCCAATCGATGAACACTCAAACCAAACTCGCCCATACTTTTTGGCATAGGGACGTGAGAACCAATCCGAGTAATCTATAGTGGGGAGGCCCCTTAAAGCAACAAAGGAGAATGACTAGGTTGATAGCAAGGTTAAAGAAAATGTGAGTATAAAAAGACGTATCGCATAACCGTCCCTGTAAGTAGCTTCATTCTTTCTTGATCTATGCACCGACTTTATGAAAAAAATCAGTCTTTCTGCTAAAAGTGTGACTGTTGAGTATGGATAAGCGAACCTCTTGGTTCGGGGGAAACCAGAGATGTTGGCTAAGAAAACTAAGGAGACAAGTACAGGACCGACAAAATGCACATACAAATTGATTGACATGATCCCTCTCTCTCTCTCTTTGGGTAGTTTGCTAGCTACGCGATAAGCGGGAAAGCATACCAGGCAAGGAAAGAAAGGCTGCTCGATCTCCTGTAAGGCCAACCCTCAATGGCGAGCTCAACAGGCAATGCTATAAGTTCAATAGAAGTCCAGGGTTTTGTCTACTACGGACTTGGAAGCTCTTGGAACAGGCAATGCTATAAGTTCAATAGAAGTCCAGGGTTTTGTCTACTACGGACTTGGAAGCTCTTGGAGGAGCTAACATGAAATGAGAAATAAATTCGATTACGACAACTAATAGATAGCGAACTTTTTGGTAGAAACTGATTGATCCCTTGGCTCCGGCAAGAAAAGGAAAAGGTAGTCGTAATCCTATCTTTTCCGTCGGACGAGAGGAAAGTTTGAGCTGAAAGATTGAATCACACTTGGTAAGAAAGGCGGGCTTAGCAGGTTTCTCCAAACGTATAAACAAAAAGAGGATATCGATACGCATACATTCTCACATGAAAAAACCTAGCTGAACCGGATCAAGGGTTCTAACCTAGTTCGACTGACCTTCTTTGACTAGCCCCCTCACCTTGTAATGAGGTCAACCCGTATGTGCTTTTTCTTTTCGTTTAGCGAGATAACTTACCAGCTCTTTCAGCTCGTAGCAGGAGTATGAAAAGTGGAATCCTCATCTTGAGTCGAGTCCGCATTGCCATACGAATCGACATCAGCCAAACCACGGGCTCCTATTTTTTCTTTAACGAAAGCGGATTTAACAGTTTCAATAAAACCAACCTCTTTTAAAGAAGGAGTCGCTCTACCTTGATCATTGTGGACATACGCAGCTCCCACTTTACCTTTCCCTACCGTGAAAAGGAAAGTTCCCTCACGATAGGCCCTCCCAGCTCCCGAACGTCTTTCAATCAATCAAGAGAGGTATAGAATAGTACAACAAACCAACAAGACAAGAATGGACTCATAAGATGGGCAGTCAGGGAATCGATTTCATTTGTGTTATCCGCCAAGGAAATGATCAAGGAATTCTCTATACACGGCTGAGAGATGACCATATTGTTGCACATCCCTAATAAAGTACCGTAGGCAAACGGAGCTTTTGAAAATGAAAGCGTGTAAAACTCAGATCCACTTTCTCTTCAATTCGTGAACTTCAGATCTGATCTTCCTTTCATCTCCGGGTGACTGAGAGAGAATTTAGGCCTGGCGTGCATCCTATTCAGTCAACAATAAGGTACAAAGAGGATTGATTAAATGGGCTTGAAGTACCATTATCGTTAGGTCGAAGATCTCTACTAGGTTTAGTGCACTTTGGTAGTTGCGAATGTTGCCGTAATCGAATGTCTTTCTCATTCGACATTCTCTCTTACCAAGCACTCATACTCGCCAGGGTTGAGGAGACAGTCCGTCAGCTAATTGGGCTTCGAGATTGCGTATACGCGAAAAGAGCTCGCTTTCGACTTTCTACCTCAACGTTTTGTGCTCGGTTCTGGTTCAGGAAAGGGTATGATCTCTTTCATTGGAGCACATTGATGCCGAAGGAGTCTTCGGAACCGGTGGAGAGGCTATTATGACTTCAGGCTATTCAAATAGCATGACTGATACCACAAAGAAAGGATATTTAAGTCACACTCGTGGAATTGCTTTTTCATAATAATTATCTCAATATATGATACAAAAAATTGATGACTGATAAGGTAAGAGGTTTTAAAAGACAAAAGAATGACAATTCTAGGTGTGATAGAAAAGGATAACTTTTTTTTTTTAGTGTGCGGTTCGGTTCAAATCTATGGTTCTCTGAAACTTTTTCATCAGTTATTTGGGTGCATCTTCCGGGATTGTGATAATAGATAACCTATGTGGCCACATTTAAAACCATATTATCTTGCATAATTCATTTTGATATAATATTGTTGGGGGCATTTTGAGAATCAAACTTGAGACCTTTCACACTCAAAACGATAATCATACCACTAGACCAAATGCCTTTTGCAGCAGATCTATAATTCTTAGTTGCTAGTCTATGTGCCTCAATAGATGAAATTTATTTAAGTAGTGCATTGCCACGAATTCCTTTGGGTTAGGCCTCATTGAAAATTATTTTAGTACCTTATATAAGGTACAAAGTGGATTGATTAAATGGGCTTGAAGTACCATTATCGTTAGGTCGAAGATCTCTACTAGGTTTAGTGCACTTTGGTAGTTGCAAATGTTGCCGTAATCGAATGTCTTTCTCATTCGACATTCTCTCTTACCAAGCACTCATACTCGCCAGGGTTGAGGAGACATTCTGTGAGCTAATTGGGCTTTGAGATTGCGTATACGCGAAAAGAGCTCACTTTCGACTTTCTACCTCAACGTTTTGTGCTCGGTTCTTGTTCAGGAAAGGGTATGATCTCTTTCATTGGAGCACATTGATGCCGAAGGAGTCTTCGGAACCGGTGGAGAGGCTATTATGACTTCAGGCTATTCAAATAGCATGACTGATACCACAAAGAAAGGATATTTAAGTCACACTCGTGGAATTGCTTTTTCATAATAATTATCTCAATATATGATACAAAAAACTGATGACTGATAAGGTAAGAGGTTTTAAAAGACAAAAGAATGACAATTCTAGGTGTGATAGAAAAGGATAACTTTTTTTTTTTAGTGTGCGGTTCGGTTCAAATCTATGGTTCTCTGAAACTTTTTCATCAGTTATTTGGGTGCATCTTCCGAGATTGTGATAATAGATAACCTATGTGGCCACATTTAAAACCATATTATCTTGCATAATTCATTTTGATATAATATTGTTGGGGGCATTTTGAGAATCAAACTTGAGACCTTTCACACTCAAAATGATAATCATACCACTAGACCAAATGCCTTTTGCAGCAGATCTATAATTCTTAGTTGCTAGTCTATGTGCCTCAATAGATGAAATTTATTTAAGTAGTGCATTGCCACGAATTCCTTTGGGTTAGGCCTCATTGAAAATTATTTTAGTACCTTATATAAGGTACAAAGTGGATTGATTAAATGGGCTTGAAGTACCATTATCGTTAGGTCGAAGATCTCTACTAGGTTTAGTGCACTTTGGTAGTTGCAAATGTTGCCGTAATCGAATGTCTTTCTCATTCGACATTCTCTCTTACCAAGCACTCATACTCGCCAGGGTTGAGGAGACAGTCCGTGAGCTAATTGGGCTTCGAGATTGCGTATACGCGAAAAGAGCTCGCTTTCGACTTTCTACCTCAACGTTTTGTGCTCGGTTCTTGTTCAGGAAAGGGTATGATCTCTTTCATTGGAGCACATTGATGCCGAAGGAGTCTTCGGAACCGGTGGAGAGGCTATTATGACTTCAGGCTATTCAATAACATGGCTGATACCACAAAGAAAGGATATTTAAGTCACACTCGTGGAATTGCTTTTTCATAATAATTATCTCAATATATGATACAAAAAACTGATGACTGATAAGGTAAGAGGTTTTAAAAGACAAAAGAATGACAATTCTAGGTGTGATAGAAAAGGATAACTTTTTTTTTTTAGTGTGCGCAGTTCGGTTCAAATCTATGGTTCTCTGAAACTTTTTCATTGGTTATTTGGGCGCATCTTCCGGGATTGTGATAATAGATAACCTATGTGGCCACATTTAAAAACATATTATCTTGCATAATTCATTTTGATATAATATTGTTGGGGGCATGGGCATTTTAAGAATCGAACTTGAGACCTTTCACACTCAAAACGATAATCATACCACTAGACCAAATGCCTTTTGTAGCAAATCTATAATTCTTAGTTGTTAGTCTATGTGCCTCAATAGATGCCACGAATTCTTTTGGGTTAGGCCTCATTGAAAATTATTTTAGTGCTTTTTTTCTTTGGAGTGGCATTTCGAGAATCGAACTCAAGACCTCTTGCACCCAAAGCAAGAATCATACAACTAGACCAAATGCCTTTATTATGGGCTATATATTAAGTTTTTTTTATGGAATGTACCATCATTATTTCATTTATTTTCTTTGTTAATGAAATCCACGAGCAATAATCATTATTATATCTTTTAGATCTAGACTGCTGTTAAATTATTTACATCGGGTTTGCGACAATTACTGTAGAAAGAATTATTTACATAGGGTTTGCGACAATTACTGTAGAAAGAAGAAAATAGTGTAAGTTTTAGTTTGATAGTTCCATTTGAGACACATATCGTGGAGTACACAAGTAAAGCAAATATCGAAAGTGGAAAAGATAAAATGTTATTAAAAGAGCATCATCATTATAGTTTTAATTGCCTTAATACACTAGGTTGTTGAGTTATTTTCTCTAAGGCTCAATTCTTTTGTTATATTAACACCTTCATACTCAACTTCCCCTAAAGCTACAGGAATCCTTAATTTGAAGGAAAAGAGATCGTAGATAGGAATTCGACTCTTATCCCTAATTTAATTTCGAAACCTATTTCCTTTAATTCAACACGCTCTCGAGGTTATTTTTCTTCGTGGTCTTCTATGGAAGCATTCCTTGGAGGTGCAGAAACTTATTGAAACCATTTTTGCTCGACGAGTCATCATGTATCCTCGGATTGGATTTTCAAGTTTTTCTTCAAGTTCTTCAATGGCGGATTGAATTGGGGGAATGGTTTCTGGGCACTTTCAACACTCTATTACTCCATAGAACTTGTGGGTAATCTTGTTGAGAAACTGTAGGAACAAGTTTGAAGAGAAATGGTGGAGGATTGCTCTCGAATTTGGAAGAAATCTAAGAGTAGGAGACCTATAATCTAAACGCTTATTGCCTTCGATTGGGGGATCGACCTTTCTCGATTATTATTTCGTATTGTTGCTCCTACTTCAGACTTTATAGGAGATGCTTAAACTGACATTGAGAGCTCCAGAATCTTCGTTATTTAGAAGTTCGAAGAGAAATGGTGGAGGATTGCTCTCGATTTTGGAAGAAATCTTAGAGTAGGAGGCCCATAATCTAAACGCTTATTGTCTTTGATTAGGTGATCAAACTTTCTCAATTCTTATTCCGTATTGTTGCTCCTACTTCAGACGTTATAAGAGGAGCTTAAACCGACATTGAGAGCTCTAGAATCTTCGTTATTTAGAGATCAAACTTTCTGGATAATTTTTCGGAGATATCAACTCCGATCATAGCCTTACCGACCTTGGCTTTGAATACTAATCGTTGGATGTGATGATCCGTGCATGTTCGTTCTAGTTCATATCAAATTTTGGAGGAGATCTAATGGTTGAGATCTAATGGTCTAGATCATAATCATGTAATCCTACTGGTAAATCGTGGTGCAGGACATCTCATTTAGCTGATGGGAAAGGTAGGCCTATCATAACATCCAGCTCATGATACATATTGCAGGACATCTTACCTAAAGAGGAGGTCTTTTATTACACATCGTAATAGCAGATAATGGTTACTTATGGGTATGGATCCTAGAAACTTATTTAGCATGTTATTCACATAGTTATAGGTACTTGGTACATGGATTATTGATGAACCTAGGTTTATACCTAATGTCTTGGGTTAGGCTTAAGGAGTTGAGGTTTTAGCTTAGGAAAACATTAGACGGTAACCTAACATGGACTGATTCGTGTGTAAACCTACTAGCACTATGAGGACCTCTTTCGTTCACCAAACTTATGGGTAAACTTATTTAGAAGGTCCAGGAAAAAAGCTTGCTTCTTGCCCCTAATAGTCTACCCTAATTCATAATTTAGTTACGAATTTTCCACTACCATTGAAACATTTAGAATTTCTATAATAGCATTCTTTATTTTTCTGAATCTTCTGCCAGAAAAGTCTTCTCCGATCATATCCTTCCTTTTTTAAGCACCTTGTAATTATTATTCTATAAAAAATTTAATGATTCAAGAAGTTTATAAAAATTAGAAAAAGTACCATTTTCTCAATGTTTTTTTAATCCTACGTGTTCTTTGCTTCTAGATAAAACCTAGTAGAGATTATACACTGTCTCTTATTGGAGACCTTGAGTGTTGCAAATTCTCCTCTCCTTTGAAAACTTTCGGTCATCGAAAGTGCTTATTCTAAAATAGGTCAGGGTACAAGGTTCTTATTTGCCTTCTGTTTCCCAAGTGGCTTCTTCTACTCTATGATTTTTCCATAGGACCTTAACAAGAGCGATTTTCTTGTTTCTCAATCTTTTGACTTTCTTGTCTATTATTTGAATCGGGTTTTCTTTATAGGTTAGGTCATCTCTAAAAAAGAGAGTTTCATGAGCCAGTACGTGCGAAGGATCTAGGGTATACTTCCGTAGTATGGATACATGAAAGATATTATGTACTGTAGACAAATTTGGGCATTGTCCGATTCTATAGGCCACAGATACAATCCTTTCTAATATCTCAAGGGGACGGATAAGCCGAAGGCTTAGCTTCCCCTTTTTACCACACCTGAGCACCTCTCTCATAGGGTGTTACCTTTAGGAATATATGATCCCCTACCTACAATTCCATGTCCTTGCGCCTTAGGTCTACATAGCTTTTCTCTCGGCTTTGTGTGGTTTGTATCCTAACTTTAATCTTCTGGATTGCGGTGTTGGTAATTTGCACCAGCTCTGGCCCAATAGTTATCGTTTGCCCCCCTTCTTCCCAAAAGATAGGGGATCAAAATCTTCGTCCATAGAGAACCTCGTATGTGGCCATTTGTATGGTGGCTTGGCAACTATTATTATAAGCGAATTTCATAAGGGGTAGGTACTTATCTCAGCTTTCTGCAAAATCCATCACATATACCCTCAACATGTCTTCCAATATTTGTTGAATTTTCCAGAAGTGAGATTTAAATTTGGCATCTCGGTCTAATACTATTGCCTTTTGTTGAATTTCCAGAAGCGTACCCAATACCTTTACTGATGAATATTCATTTTAAATGTTAGCAAGAGTAGCTCAGTTAGGAGATTGTTAGACGGAAGATTTGAAGATCACACGTGTTTTATCCACGTTCAACGCACCTAATACAAGTTTATTAGGTGACTATACAATCTAAAAACACAACTTTCTTATTCAATCTAAAATTAGTGATTATTTCTTTTTTAAATATAATGAATTAGCGGAAGGACCTTTACTTATGAATTTTCATTTTTAATATTAGCGGGGATAGCTCAGTTGGGAGAGCATCAGACTGAAGATTTGAAGGTCACGTGTTTGATCTCCACGTTCACTGTACCTGATTCTAGTTGCATAACCCGACTATTCAATCTAAAATTAGTCATTATTCCTTTCTGAAATCTCAATGAATTATCGAAAATACCTAACGTGTTCTAGTTCACCGCACCTTATACAAGTTGGATAACTTGAATATCTTATTAAAAATTAGTGATTATTTCTATTTAAAATTAAAATGAATTAGCGAAAATACCTTTACTGATGAATTTTCATTTTTAATGTTAGTGTGGATAGCTCAGTTGAGAGAGCGTTAGATTGAAGATTTAAAGTTCACGTATTTAATCTTCACGTTCACCGCACCTGTTTCCATTTGCATAAGCTAACTATTCAATAAAAAATTAGCTATTATTTATTTTTAAAATTTCAATGAAGAATGAAATAGCGAAATTACCCTTACATATGAATTTTGATTTTTAATGATTGCGGGGATAGCTCAGTTGGGATTGAATATCTGAAGGTTACATGTTTAATCCACGTTCACGGCACTTGGTTTACGTTACAGAAGTCGATTAAGTTGCATAACTTTATTCAAACTAAAATTAGTGATTATTTCTTTTTAAAATATAATGAATTAGCTTAAATACCTTATTTATGATTTCTATCCAAATATTAGTGAGGCTAACTTAGTTTTGAGAGCGTCAGATTGAAAATCCGAAGGTCACGTGTTCTTCGATCCACGTTCACCGCACCTGATTCAAGTCACATAACTTGACTCATGACTATTCAATCTAAAATTAGTGATTATTTCTTTTTAAAATTTCCGAATTTTCATTTTCAATGTTACAGGGGATAGCTTAGTTGGGAGAGAGTGACTAAAGATCTCAAGGGGTTACGGGTTTGATCCACGTTCAAGTTGACTAAGTTGCATAACCTGACTATTCAATCTAAAATTAGTGATTATTTTTTTTTTTTAAATCTCAATAAAGTAGTGAAAATATCTTTACCGATGAATTTTTATTTTTAATGTTAGCGGGATAACTCAGTTTGGAGAGCATTAGTGAAGATCTAAAAGTCACGTGTTTGATCCACATTCACGGCACCTAATTCAAGTTGACTAACTTGCATAACCTGAATATTAAATCTAAAATTAGTGATTATTTCTTTTTAAAATTTATGAATTTTCATTTTTAATGTTACAGGGGATAGCTTAGTTGGGAGAGAGTAATATTGAAGATTTGAAGGTCACATGTTCATTCGACCTTCACCACACCTGATTCAAGTAGTATAACTTACTATCTTATCTAAATTTAAAGATGATTTCTTTTTAAAAATTTTTAAAATTTTAATGAATTAGCGTAAATAATTTTAGTGATGAATTTTCATTTTAATGTTAAGCATAGATAGCTCAATTCAATTGGGAGTGAGTCTGTAGATCTAAAGATAACATGGATTCCTAATTCTTTATTTGACTATAAATGCTTCGTAAGACATTTAGTAAAATGACTCATTTGATTGCATGGAACAATAAAATTGATCTTCCCATAGAATTGTCAATACATTCTACTTTCAATGTTGCTAAGTTGAGTCCCTTTGATGTACGTGATGATTTTTCTGATTTGAGGACGAATCCTGAAGAGGGGGATGATGATAATAATCACGATGTACATTCTACTTTCAATGTTACTGAGTTGAGTTCTTTTGATGTAGGTGATGATTTTTCTGAATCGAGAACGAATCCGTTTGAAGAGGGGGATGATGATAAGAATCACGGTGTTCCAACTGAACCTATTACACAACCCAAGGCCAAGAAGATTCAACAAGCATTCATACTTCATCTACAAAATTGGATAGGCTAGGTTCAACCGTCATGTCATGTGTTACAAGCTGATTCGTTTGAGTCAAGATCATTTGGAGATTCAAAAGTAAATATTTGCACGGTTGAAGTAGCGGATGAAGTTGCAAGCAACATTTCATGAGTGGTTAGAAAAATTTATTTATTATTTTAATTTCATACAGTTTGTAATGCTCAAATTGACTTCGTCTTCTGTGGAGATTTAAAGGATCGAGATTAAATCATCGGCACTAACTTTTTATTGTGGGGAGACTATAAATACCCACAAATTATTATATAAAAACATATTTGTGATCAATGAAATTGATCTCTTAAGTTGAGAGGTCCCCTTATAGAAATCTGAGCATATCTTTGTCGTTTTTAAGTTTCATGCAATTCTTGTGGTAGATTGCATCTGAGTTATTCAATCAAGCCTTATAAGTTCAATTGTGAAGTGACTCAATTTAGAAAAAGATTCCAAATCTTGCTTCTCACTCTTGGATCTCATAATCTAATTCTAGCTTTATATCTTGGTTTATCCAAATTTTGTATAAGAATGTGTTAATTTCTTTAATACAAGGGTTCTTGCTTCTACAAAACCTTGGCTCGTTGAGCTAAAGATTACGGTTGGTCTATCATCCTTCAACAGGATCTTCTATCTCCATGACTTGCTCTGATGCGGTTGTTCTTCTAACGTCGGTGACACGTCCAGTTGTCGAGATTGGTAATGTGAGTTTGTAACCCATCCATTGAAGTTCTTGGAATGATTCTATAGCTTATCATTTCCATGTTGGGAGTTGGATCAGGGGTCTTGGGCGAAGGAATCCTTGGTTTACCGCCCCTTCAAGTTGAAGGAAGTGTCATAAAATAAGGCTAATTTTTTTTCAATTTTATTAATTTGTTTGAGTAATTTTATTTGATTTTATTTCAATTTTGTCAAACTCACTCGGGTGCTCATCTCAATCATTTCAGACTTGTTGGCGTTCAATAAGAGAGCCCTTTGAAATAACTGGTAACTGTTCAACTCGATTATCACATTAATAATTTGAATCAAATAAAGTGACATTAACCATTTGAATCACCTCAACCCCACTTGTTGAACTTGACCAAATGTCTATAACATAGCACTAACAAACATACAAAGTAATACAAACAAATGTACAAAGTAACACTAACAAAGGTACAAAGTTCATAAAAGGTTTTTTTAATCTAAAATACCATTGAACTTGACCATTATAGTGCCTCTCAAACGTAGGTAAAGTTTAAATTCGAGTCTCCTTGTCAAACTCACTCGGGTGCTCATCTCAACCATGATGGCGTTCAACAAGAGAGACCTAAAAAATAGCCGGATTATCGCATTAACCATTTGAATCACCTCAACCCCACTTGTTTAAATTGAAACAAATATCTATAACATAACACTAACATAGGTACGATGTTCATAAAAGTATTTTTAATCTAAGATACTATTGAACTTGACCATTATAGTGTCTTTCAAAATTAGGCAAAGTTTAAATATAATTGGTGACAAAAGATGAAACTATAAAATAAAAAGAAATGTGAAAATAATATTCCATTTCAGAGAATTAAACCAGAATCTCCTATGTGAAAGCAAAATATACAAACCGTAGGACAACAATGAATTTTAAGTGTAGTTGTCTTGGAGTCTTTTGTCTAATCGCTACTGAGTTTTACTATAATGTTTTGGGTAATTTCTAACTCTTCGACACGTCCTTTCATGTGTGTGATAGAATTCTCAGAGTTATCGAGACGTTTCGAGCTGTTCGACCGTTTGGCTCTATCTTCAAAAGGATCAACATCAAACATCGGGTCCTTGATTGGCAACCCATCCAGAGGAGCGTCGATTATATCGATTCCATCAACATTCTTCCCATGAGTTTATGGGCATCACCCTTTTTTTTTTTACCATTCACCTTTGAGCGCCACCATAGTTTTGCATCGTCCACGAGATGCATTGCGACCAACGTAACTCTTAGGTCCTATGAGCAAGTTCCAGTAACCTTCCAGTATTGTTCTACGTCAAAAATAAATCTTTTTAATTCCTTAGCATCCCGATTTCCATTTAAGGGGTTGTGTTGTTGGATTTTAAGTTTGTTAAGCCCACATGAACTTGGCTTGAGGTGTGGTTCTCTACAATCCAACTTGTCAAACTCACTTGGGTGCTCATCTCAACCATGATGTCGTTCAACAAGAGAGACCGCGAAAACGACTAGATTATCGCATTAACCATTTGAAATTAGTGAAATTAGTGATTATTTATGTTTAAAATATAATGAATCGTGTTCAATCCACGTGTCTGTAGATTTAAAGATAACGGGGATTCCTAATTCTTTATTTGACTATAAATGCTCTGTAAGACATTTAGTAAAATGAGATGACTCATTTTATTGCATGGAACAATAAAATTGATCTTCCCGTAGAATTGTCAATACATTCTACTTTCAATGTTGCTAAGTTGAGTCCCTTTGATAAAGGTGATGATTTTTCTGATTCGAGGACGAATCTTGAAGAGAGGGATAGATGATAAGATTCACGATGTACATTCTACCTTCAATGTTACTGAGTTGAGTTCTTTTGATGTAGGTGATGATTTTTTTGATTCGAGGACGAATCCTTTTGAAGAGGGGGATGATGATAAAAATCACGGTGTTCCAACTAGACATATTACACAACCCAAGACCAAGAAGATTCAACAAGCATTCATACTTCATCTACAAAATTGGATAGGTTAGGTTCAACCATCATTTCATGTGTTACTAGCTGATTCATTTGAGTCAAGACCATTTGGAGATTCAAAAGTAAATATTTGCACGGTTGAAGTAGCGGATGAAGTTGCAAGCATCATTTCATAGTGGTTAGAAAACTTTATTTATTATTTTAATTTCATAAAGTTTGTAATGCTCAAATTGACTTCGTCTTCTGTGGAGATTTAAAGGGATCAAGATTAAATCACGGGCACTAACTTTTTTGTGGGGAGACTATAAATACCCACAAATTATTATGTAAAAGCATATTTGTGATCAATGAAATTGATCTCTCAAGTTGAGAGGTTTCCCCTTATAGAAATCTGAGCATATCTTTGTCGTTTTTAAGTTTCATGCAATTCTTGTGGTAGATTGCATCTGATTTATTCAATCAAGCCTTGATCAAGTTTGATTGTGGAGTGACTTAATTTAGAAAAAGGTTCCAAATCTTGCTTCTCACTCTTGGATCTAGTAATCTAATTCTAAGGAGTGACTCAATTTAGAAAAAGGTTCCAAATCTTGCTTCTCACTCTTGGATCTCGTAATCTAATTCTAACTTTATCTCTTGGTTTATCCAAATTTTGAATAAGAAGGTGTTAATTTCTTTAATTAAAGGTTCTTGCTTCTACAAAAGCTTGGCTCGTTGGGCTGAAGATTACGGTTGGTCTATCATCCTTCAACGGGATCTTCTATCCCCATGACTTGCTCTGATGCGGTCGTTCTTCTAACGCCGGTGACACATCCAATTGTCGAGATTGGTAATGTGAGTTTGTAACCCATCCATTGAGGTTCTTGGAATGATTCTATAACTTATCATTTCCATGTTGAGAGTTGGATCATGGGTCTTGTGCGAAGGAATCCTTGGTTTACTGCCGCTTCGAGTTGAAGGAAGTGTCAAAATGCTAGTTTTTTTTTTTTTTTAATTTTATTGATTTGTTTAAGTGATTTTATTTGATTTTATTTCAATTTGTCAAACTCACTCGGGTGCTCATCTCAATCATTTCAGCCTTGTTGGCGTTCAATAAGAGAGACCTTGGAAATAACTGGTAACTGTTCAACTGGATTATCACATTAACAATTTGAATCAAATAAAGTGACATTAACCATTTGAATCACCTCAACCCCACTTGTTGAACTTGACCAAATGTCTATAACATAGCACTAACAAACGTACAAAGTAATACAAACAAAGGTACAAAGTAACACTAACAAACCAATTTATTTCATAAAAGTTCTTTTAATCTAAAATACCATTGAACTTGACCATTATAGTGCCTCTCAAACGTAGGTAAAGTTTAAATTCGGGTCTCCTTGTTGAACTCACTCGAATGCTCATCTCAACCATTATGGCGTTCAACAAGGGAGACCTCAAAAATAGCCGGATTATCGCATTGACCATTTGAATCACCTCAACCCCACTTGTTGAAATTGAAACAAATATCTATAACAAAACACTAACATAAGTACGATGTTCATAAAAGTTTTTTAATCTAAAGATACTATTGAACTTGACAATTAAAGTGCCTTTCAAACTTAGGTAAAGTTTAAATATAATTGGTGACAAAAGATGAAACTATAAAATAAAAAGAAATAAGAAAATAATGTTCCATTTCAGAGAATCAAACCAGAATCTCCTATGTGAAAGCCAAATATCCAAACCTTTGGACAATAATGAATTTTAAGTGTAGTTGTCTTGGATTCTTTTGTCTAATTGCTAAAGAGTTTTACTATGATGTTTTGGGTAATGTCTAACTCTTCGACAAGTCCTTTCATGTGTGTGATAGAATTCTCAGAGTTACCGAGACGTTTTGAGTTGTTCTATCGTGTGGCTCTTTCTTCAAAAGGGTCAACATCAAACATCGGGTCTTTGATTGGCAACCCATCCAGAGGAGCGTCGATTGCATCGATTCCATCAACAGTCTTCCTATGAGTTTATGGTGCATGACCCTTTTTTTTACCATTCACCTTCGAGCGCCACCATAGTTTTGCATCGTCCATGAGATGCATTGCGACCAACGTAACTCTTAGGTCCAATGAGCAAGTTCTAGTAACCTTCAAGTATTGTTCTACGTCAAAAATAAAGCTTTTTAATTCCTTAGCATCCCGGTTTCCATTTAAGGGGTTGTGTTCTTGGATTTTAAGCTTGTTAAGCCCACATGAACTTGGCTTGAGGTGTGGTTCTCTATAGCCCAACTTGTCAAACTCACTCGGGTGCTCATCTCAACCATGATGTAGTTCAACAAGAGAGACCTCGAAAACGACTGGATTATCGCATTAACCATTTGAATCACGTGCTCATCTCAACCATGATGTCATTAAACAAGAGAGACCTCGAAAACGACTGGATTATCGCATTAATCATTTGAATCACCTCAACCCCTGTTATTGAAATTGAACCAAATATCTATAACATAACTCTAACAAAGGTACCAAGTTCATAAAAGTCTTTTTAATCTAAGATAGAAACCGTAAAATAAAATGAAATAAGAAAATAATATTCCATCGTCGAGAATCGAACCCAGGTTTGCTCGGTAAAAGCCAGATATCATAATCGCTAAACGACAATGAAATTTTGGTGTAGATGTCCTGAAGTCTTTGTCAGATCGCTGAAGAGTTCTAGCGTTATTGGCGCTTATCAAAATCGCTGCCAAAATAAAGTTTAACAAGTGGTTCTATGGTGTAGTGGTTAGCACTTTCGAGTTTGCATCTAACGATCTGTGTTTAATTTCCGATAGGTAATCCACCAATTTATACAAAATTGGTCCATAGCCGATTCGGTAGGGTCACTTTTGGACCGATAATCTATATAAGGGGTCACTAAGGTTGAGATCATACAAAATGGGTCCATAGCTCAATATTAGAGCATTTGATTGCAGATCAAGAGGTCACCAATTCGAACCTAGTTGGGCCCTACTATTTTGGATAGAAATTTGTTACACTCTTTGGACCGACACTATGTCTAAGGGGTCACTCAGGTTAAAATCCTACAAAATGGATCCATGGCTCAATGGTAGAGAATTTAACCGGTCACCCATTTGAACTTGGTTGGGCCTTTCTATTTTTGACAGACACTTTTTACACTTTTGGACTGACACTTGGTAGAAGGGCCCCTAAGGCTAAAATCATGTAAAATGGGTTCATAGCTCAGTGGTAGAGTATTTGATTGTAGATCAAGAGGACACTAGTTTGAATTTGGTTGGGCCCTTTTATTTTGCATAGACACTTTGTTCGATTTGCTCGTTTTATTTTGGATAGACACTTTATTCGATTTGATCCTTTTATTTTGGACAGACACTTTGTTCGATTTGCTCCGAACCACCTAGTGTCTAAAGGAAAAGAAATAAGAATAATTACCAATTCCAAACCTTATTCCAAAGTCCACCACATAAAACCTAAGGGCCACTATTCTTGGACAAGAACCAAGCTATCATTATAAATTATAAAGGATAGGGGAATAACAATAAATATGAATGAAGTTTCATGTTATAAATTTTGGGTGGATTACATTTTAGGGTAATTTAGAGTTATTGTATTTTATTGATGTATTTTAAGACTTTTTATTTACTTTAGGTTACAATTACATAATGGTTAATTATAGCCATTAAGTATGAATGTTACAACTCTTGGAATGTCTTTAATAGTTTTATTTTGAGACTATATAAAGGTATGTATGTTGTATTTGTAGGGAGACTTGGAAAATACAGTAAAAGGAGCATTTGTGCTCTTATTTAGCCAATGGCTAAGTTTCTTTGCAATTCTATGTAGTTTAGGTTACATGTAGAATCATTCAAGCTCGACATGATCAATCTTGCTTGTGGAGTGATTCGAATATCAAACAAGTGTTTTTGCGTTGAGATATTTGATCAACAAGAATCATTCAAGCTAGACATGATCGATCTTGCTTGTTGAGTGATTCGAATCTCAAACAATGTTCTTGCCTTGAGATATTCGATCAACAAGGTAATCCGAATCTTACTCCCCTTATAGTGATTCCTTATCTTATCAATATTTGTATAATTATGAACTCAAATATTTAGAAGCATTATCTTTTTAATATATTATACTACTTTTTCTATTTTGTAATGTGTCTCGAGTAGCAGACCTGTCACTTCATACAAATGACAATCATGAAAATTCTAAATATAAAAACATACTAGATTACTTTCTTTAAGGCATCCCATATATACTTTCCCATTACTTGGTATACTAGGGCAATAAAGTCTAAGGAACATAATTCTACCACTAAAAATACTTTTGTTTTCTTTGGAGATCATTTATTTGCAGTTATCATGTTAAGTTTTTTTACTATTGTTTTTACAACACACAAAACCATTTGATAGAGCTTGTGGGGCATTCTGATTATGGAATTCAGGGCCTCTTACACAGGAATTGAAAATCATACTATTTGACCAAATGTCTTTCTTACTAATATATCGTTTTTCGTTGTTAGTCCATGTGCTTTATGCACCTTAAGGTTTGAAATTTATCATTGTGTTTTTAGAATTTGTTCTCAAATCATTTGGATGTATTTCAATTAATATTGTTAAGAAATATTAACATCTCAATGAGAAAAC
>NW_019272226.1:0-15232 GCF_002738345.1 Cucurbita maxima
AACTAAATTAATATAAAATAATGCTGTAAAATTAAAATAAGATTGAGAAAACACCACCACATTAAATATAAAATAAACTTAAATTATAAGACGGTGTTGTTCAAACTTATCCAAACAAAAAAAAAAAATAGTGTTTGGGATAGAATTACAAAAAAAAAAAAGTACAAAAAAACTCAAACACAAAGACAAACTAACGCTGCATAACAACCCCATCTGTGAGTGCACAATCTTTGAAGGCTCCCTCATACGAACCCATCCAAAATAATCACACCTGTGACCGCATCTCCTGACTTTAAACTGCTAGTCTAAACATGGTTTTGTCATCAAAGCTTTAGAGTTTAATCTATCTTTACAAAAATATTTTTCTCTTAATTTATAATTAGTCATAAAAAGAAATAATTAGATACAAATTTGGTCTAGAATTCAAAACTTTCAAATCTTACTGTTTCTTAACCAGATTCAAATCCACATTCTTGAACTCCTAGTACCTTAAATAAAATTGGTCTCCTCTAATAAAATAGGAATTTCTCTTAAGATCATTAATACAATTATGCTTTATCTTAAACACGCCAAACATGAAACTAAAGTGCGTTCAATTTAACTCCATTTTATTGCCATCTTGAATGATGTTTAGGGTATATTCTTGATTTACTTTAAAGTTCTTGTGACATGACAGTTCATATTCGTTAAACTTTCTGCAAAATCACAAGTTAAAAAACAACGACGATGAACCTAAGTCTATTAGTCATTTCAAAGACAATTTCTCTCTCCATCTTATCGATAATAATAGTTCAACTAAATCCATATTATGCAAAGAAACAAGTTTACAACTCATAAAAACAACTACCTAAATTATCTCCTATAAATTTGAAAACATAAGTTGTAGTTATAATTACACAAAAAATTCCCTAAATCCATGAATTTGTGTCCAATTAATTAATCCTAAAGATTGTAACTAGCATATAGTAATTGAAGCTCCACATGAAGTAATTTAAAGTTTTCCAAAGTTTATCTCATCTTTAATGAAGCATGAATTGCACGGAAGTTCATGAAATACTTATAGACTTCAACTCTGAGTACTATTAATGCAATTATGTTTCATATGAGTTTGTCATAAATGAAACTAAGGTGCATTCAATACAACTTTATTTTCTTGTCATATGAGACAAAATAGAAAAATTAAATCAAGCAAACTGATGAACTAAACCGAATCAATCCAACCCAAATTGATTAGTTTGTTTCTTTTGTTGGGTTGTTGGGTTGTTTGATAACCCTTTTATATTATAACAATTCAACTTTTCATGAGAGAAAAATATATTTAAGTAGATGTTAAAAATATTGGGTGTTCAAGAAAAGACATTTAGTTTAGTGGTATGATTCTCACTTGTGGTGCAAGAGGAGGTTTTGAGTTCGATTCTTGAAATGCCCCTATGTCTAATTCTTTTCTTATCGAAGGACTTATTCTCCAAGACACATTCTAATCAACCTAACTTCATATTCAACATTTTATACTTACCATCATGCTCTTAATACAACATCCCATCCCAAGGCTTTATTCTCCAAGACACATTCTACCTCTGAGGACCTCACGTGTTTCCTGCAATACGAAAAAATACAAACTTAATACCTAGGCCTAAGGCTTCATACATACGTTTCAAGTGGTATAACAAGTTCTGGGAGTGAGAGGTCTCGAGTTTGATTCTCAAAATGCTCCTTCAAGAGATTGTAGTACGAATTTTGGGGACGTAGCTCAGATAGTAGAGCGCTCACTTCTAATGTGGAAAGTTATGGGGCTGATAGCTTGCATCTCCAAAATGAATCGATCACTAAATATATTATTTCTTTTTAATTTTTTCTTATTTACGACATAATGAGTCGGGATAGTTTTTCATGTCACTATTATTAAAAATTACTTCTTTTCAATTTTTCCTTATTCATGACATGTTGAGTAGTGATATTTGTTCATTTTCACTATTATTGATGATGGAAAATTTAGGGTTTTGTGATGCAAGAATTGTGGGGATGTAGCTTCGCTTAACATGCGAGAGTTGCGGCTTAGCATACGAGAGGTATGGGGATCGATACCTCGCATCTCCAAAAGAAACAATTTATTANGCATGGACTCTAGTGGCAATGCTGCTTCAACTCTGTGATAGATCATGTGAAGTTAACGTGACAATAATAATAGGTTCTAAAGCACAAAAATATGTGGATAAATTTCATATATTGAAGTGCGGAAAACGTAATACATCCGGGCAACTAAAAATGATAGATCCACTATAAGGGCATTTGGTTTAGTGGTATGATTTTTTCCTTTTTTACAAATTAGGTGGAATGAACAAACAAAAATAATGAGTTTAAAATTACCCAACAAAATATCAATTTTCAAATGGAATGGAGACATAAGACTATTCCAAAAAAGAAAAGGAGAAGAGAAAAATATTAAATACATTTTCAACTAATGCATTTGGTTGAGAGATATTATCGTCAATATAAGAAAAATATAGCATTAACGAATTTTCATGGACACGTGGATCCTTACCATACTAAAATGACAGTTTTTATTGTTATCAAACCAATAACAATTCATACGAGCTAAATCTTCCAATTGAAAATTATGCCAGAGAAAGAACTTGAATTTATTTTTATATCTATCAATATCTTTGCTACTTTTATCTAAAACTTGATCACGAGTTTTTCTTATTTGCATTGTAAAATTATGTATTTCTATGGATATCATTTCTATTTCTAGAATTGAAACAAATTAGAATTTTGAACTCTCACGACTTCTTGGTGATAGGAAATTTTCCCGAAGCAAATCATAATGATTTTTGGTTCTCTTTTCATTCATTTTTTGATTTATTGCAATGGATTTACTAAAACTCTTTTTGTAAGGATAGTCTTTTTCTTGATATCTTTGATTAATTTAGTACTTATTTTTATGAACTAATAAAATACCTATGGTTTGATATTTAATAATTTGTCCATCATTTTGTATAACGAACATGTTCAATAATAAATATTTATTTTTTAATAATTCATTATTAACTTGAAACTCCTTGGGAACTATTAGAATCTCCAAATTCATTTCTCATCTTTAAATACAAGATACACTAATTTTCATGAGAACAACTTAGTATAATCCATGGTTTGAATTTTCATTTTTATTCAAATTTAAAATAAAGAATTTGATTGGTATAATCCATGGATTACTCAAAACAAAAGTTCTAGATTAATCTAGAACAACATAGTATTTCTTCCTTAGTTCTCATCCAATCAAAAAAAATTATTTTTTTTATTGTTCAATGGGTTGAATTCTTAATTTATTGTGAGATAATTAAAATCTTCCTTATAAATTTTTTGAATGAGTTCAAAATTATTACCCTAAGTTTAGTATTTTGATTAGAGATTCTTCTTTCTTATTCTTAATCAAATTTTTGAGTGGGCTTGACTTAGTTGAATCATGATTTATGTTGTCTTTCATTTTCTTTTCGTTTGTTTGAAAAAATATATCGATCAATTCCGATTCTTTCTTTTTCTATTTATTGTTTTCTTTTGTTTTTCAATGTTGGTTTAAGAACCTCCTATAAAGTCTGAAGTAGGAGCAACAATACAGAATAAGAATCGAGAAAGGTCGATCCCCCAATCGAAGGTAATGAGCGTTTAGATTATGGGTCTCCTACTCTCAGATTTCTTCCAAATTCGAGTGAAATCCTCCCCCATTTCTCTTCAAACATATTCCTACAGTTTCTCAACAAGATTACCCAAAGGAATGCTTCCATAAAAGACCACGAAGAAAAATAACCTCGAGAGCGTGCTGAATTGAAGGAAATAAGTTTCGAAATTAAATTGGGGATAAGAGTCGAATTCCTCTCTACGATCTCTTTTCCTTCAAATTAAGGATTCCTCTAGCTTCGAAGGAAGAAGTTGAGTAAACTTGATGAAGGAATCGAGAGCTGAAACGTCATAGAACAAACTACCCACGAGATCGAAAATCTGGCATTTCGAGTGAGTTGCATACCGAGAACGATTTCTAGGAGTTAAGGTTCTACACTCAAAGAGGTTCCTAAAAAAAACGCTGTAAATGAAGAAATAGGGCCTTGAAACCCCTAGAATCGGCTACCCAATAAGAAATCGTTTGTTTTATCTCCAACGATAAATCAGATTTTGGATGAACTTTGGAAGCGAATATCTTAGGCTACGATCCATGAGAAGGTATCAAATAAATCCCTAGCCCTTTCTTGTAACATCCATCTTTAAGTTTCACGAAGAAATCAAGGAAAAAAACGCTGTAAATGGGCTGTACAAGCCGAGTTTCAGATGGCGGCGATGCGAAAAATGCACATCTTCTTCCAATTTAGAGGAAGAAAGCGATGATACGGACAGTTCAACTGAATTGTCCAAGTCAACTCAAAATTTGATCTTTTCTCTGGTTTTCTCAATTTTAACCCCATTCCAGACCGATTCTCATAAAAAACATTATGGTTTCATAAACTAGACACAATAAGGAGTATGTGGAAGGAAATTTGAAGTAATTCGGATACTGGAAGCTCAAGAATGGAGGTCCCAAACGTCGACGACGAGGCAAGTAGCCCCCTTGGACTCTTTGTTAAGAAATACTTGTAGAAATCGCTTGGATTTTTATATGAACCCTAAACCAAGTATGAATTAAGGATATATGAAAGTAAAATCCAAATAACTGTGAGTTAAGACCCTGAACCAATCAAATAGCTCGAGGTTTAAATAACGTTAAAATAACCCACTATATGAGTTCGCCTATCAAATTTTAATACTGAGCATATTATAGCATGTTGAGGTTAGATATGAAATTTGGGGGTCATTGGATAAGGATAAGGAGGTAAACCAAGAAACGGTGTAAAATGACCATAATGCCCCTATATTATTTCAATATTCACTCTAGAAACAAGGGTTAAAAACTATATTATTTCAAACCCTCCATTGTTGCTTCTACTTTGCATGAAAATGCTTCCACTAAATCATGTTACTAACTAGTTGGTTTGGGTTCGATTCAATTCTTGGGTCCACTAGATTGAAACGACCCAGCTCAATTAAACTCTTGATAATATAAAAATCATAAGTTTCTTAAATTACATTAACTTAAACCCCTAATTTTTTTTTTTTAGAATGTTTAGGTTTGTGTCTAGTTAATCTCTAAATGCTTAAAAGTATCTAATAAGACTTCTTCTCAAATGAGTGATTTGATATATCATAGAGGACAAAATATTTATTTGTTTCAAATATCTTAGGTTGACCATTCTTGTCAAAGTATTTTGAATATTATCATTGTGAATTACTAATGCCGATTGAATTTCATTAATAACAATATCCCATAACTCGGGTAAAGATGACATCAAAATTAATACTTTAATTTCATCTTCAAAATTTATTTCCACTTAACTCAGTTGACTTATAATCATAATAGTCACCGTTACACAAATATTTACAAACTTAAAAGGTAAAATTATAAGGAGTACCAGAGAAAAGTGCTTAAAATAGTTTCAAAATATAGAAAAAAAAAGATAATAGGGATGGGTCAAAGTCAACATTTATTTTCTAGTTAGCATGGTAGGGTCAAAACTTATTTATTTCTTTGAAATGTTCGAGTTTACCATTTACATGTTTTCATTTTTCTACTTTTTTTTACCTGCATTTAGAAATGAAGCAAAATTAGTCTGGTTGTCACGCTTAGACCTATTATCCTTCCACCAATAGGAGCAAAAGGCAACGTTACTATGTGAAACTAGTTTCACGTCATTAATTCAACAATAAGGGTGTTAGCATGCATTTAGAAATGAACCCATATTTAAAAAATTTAGATAAAATAGAAAAGAATTGTTATCTCAAAGATAATGATACTATGTGAAACTAGCCTCAAGATGCTTCCTTAACTCTTAGGGGCGGTAAACCAACGGTTCCTTCATCCAAGACCCATGGCCCAACTCCCAACATGGAAGGGATAATCTGGAGAATCATTCCAAGAACCCTAACGGATGGGTTACAAACTCACATTATCAAGCTCGACAACAAACAATGTTGCCGACAAACTTATGAAGACTACATGAAATTACGAATATATTAATGTAGGATTTTTTAATTTACCGATTTTTAAAATGTTAAATTATGTAAAATTACCGGCAAATAAGAATATTTTAGAGAGCTCTTCCTTTTTTTTTTTAAGATTTTGATATTTAAGAAAAGAGAAAATGAATAAAAATAGGAGACATTTTATAGATTTAAGAATGAAATAAGGGTATTTAAAAAGCTAAAAAAACAAGGAGATGAAATTTAATGATATTATTGGGTCATAGGTTGAAGAAGAGGAGTGAGTGAAAATAAAAAGCCAAGTCACTCATAGTTAGAACCTTATTTTAGATGTTAAAGGGCACTAGTTTTGAAAGTTCATGAATATTTTAGGTACTAATGGTTTTGTCAATATAGGAATGCAACTTATATTAATATTCATACTAAAAAATTACTTTTTTATGTTTATGTCACCAGCCATTTCCGAAGCAAGTTAAAAGAGGTTGAACACAAAGTAAAATGTTTTCTCGAAATAAAAAAAGAATTAAAATATAATAAACATATATATTTACATTATATTCAAAATAGAGTTTATAGGTTCATAGTACAAAATAAGGGAAAGGTTAAAAAAAATCATTTTAAAACATCAAAAATAGTTTTGGTGGGGTTGTTGGTCTAGGGAAACTACTCTTAGTTACATAAAAAAATATGGAAAACATGAGTGAGTACCTAATTGTAAGTTTTTAACCATGTTCATAGTGGGTGCTTGGATCTCGGTGGTCGGAAGCAAATCGAACGAAGTGTCTGTCCAAAATAAAAGGGCGTTTTTAACCATGTTCATAGTGGGTGCTTGGATCTCGGTGGTCGGGAGCAAATCGAACAAACTGTCTGTCCAAAATAAAACGGCCCAACCAAATTCGAACTGGTGACCTCTTGATCTACAATCAAATGCTCTACCAATGAGTTATGAACCCATTTTACATGATTTTAACCTTAGTGACCCCTTTTACAGAGTGTCAGTCCAAAAGTGTAAAAAGTGTCTATCCAAAATAGAAAGGCCCAACAAAGTTCAAATGGGTGACCGGTCAAATTCTCTACCACTGAGCCATGGATACATTTTGTAGGATTTTAACCTTAGTGACCCCTTAGACATAATGTCGGTCCAAAAAGTGTAACAAATTTCTATCCAAGATAGAATGGCCCAACTAGGTTCGAATTGGTGACCTCTTGATCTGCAGTCAAATGCTCTAACATTGAGCTATGGACCCATTTTGTATGATCTCAACCTTAGTGACCCCTTATACACATTATCGGTCCAAAAGTGACCTTACCGAATTGGCTATGGACCAATTTTGTATAAATTGGTGGATTACCTATCGGAAATTAAACATAGGTCGTTAGATTCAAAGTCGAAAGTGCTAACCACTACACCATAGAACCACTTGTTAAACTTTATTTTGGCAGCGATTTTGATAAGCGCCAACAATGCTAGATTTTGCAAAGCTAGAGGTCGTAGTATCCTTGCAAACTTTCACAAAGAAAGCTAACTTAACAAATTGATTTCAACAAGGAGCAGATTAAAAGGATAAATAACTCTTAGATTGAACTTCGAATCTATGATTGTCACTCTTAGATTCCAAGACGAGTCACTCAAGAATTAGCTTGATCATAACTAATCTAATGAATAAATTTTAACACCAAACCTAAAACAAGGTTTGAAAGAAACATAACACTCAAATAGTTTCAAACACAAAGTTTTTGTATTCCACAATGTTTTCAAACATGAATATTACATAATGTAGTTCATCTCCAAACTACCCAAAGTTATTAAATACAAATTGAAGAAAATAAAACATAGCATAAATAATCTTAAATGTAATTCAACTCCAAAAGATAAAAAGTCCTCCAATTACATTCCAATGTCAAGTGATATTTTATTGCCACTCAATTCTTTTCTTGATTTATTGTAATTGAACTATGACAAATACGCTAGATTTATTTTAAATTTCCTTTAAAATTGTTGTGCACGAAGTACAATGGAAATAATATATATATTTTTTTTTTACTGTTTTTGTAATTTGTATGGTATTATTAGAGGCTTTTGAATGAAATATGATAATTGATTCCCTGTCCTCTTTGACCATTTTAGATACCTCCATATCCGATATTTGATGCGTCACGTTTCACTATGAGATCTGCCCTTGGGTCAATAAGACTTAAGTAGAGAGTTTATTTGACTAATGATTTGATTTTTTTGGGTTGTAGAGATATCCTTTACAAATCAAGACTTTGTATTATTTTCAAGACACTCATCAAGACATTTGTAAATATGCCTGATATCTTGAAGGATTTAGGACACATAATTGAGAGAACCTAAATTTTTTTTGAAGTTGGCTTTTCTAGGCTACGTCATCACGAAAGTTTGAGACAAACTCAATGGACCATTGAATGGGTTTTATAAGGCTCAAATAAATTTAAAATCCAAGAAAGCGGATCTGAGTTTGATATTATTTGATTTTGGGTATGGACACAACTAGCTGATTTCTTTTGATTGCATTAATGAATGTATGTAGATGTTTAAAGTGTTCATCTTAATGGTTTTAGAAAATATCAACACATCATCAATATAAACTATTGAGATTTTTTGAAAGGATTGAAAATATCATTCATAATCATCTGAAATTCGGATGGAGTGTTTTTTAGCCTAAATCGCATGACGTTCCTCTTATATTTTCTAAACTGGACATTAAATGCTATTTTATATTTGTCCTTTTAGGAAATTAGAATTTTTCGAAATCCCAATTTCATATCGAATTTTATAAAAACATTCGACTCTAAATTCTTTTTATCAAATCATTTTTTATTTGGATTGGATATCTTATTTATTCTAAAACCTTATTCAAAGGTTTGTAGTTAATTACCAGTATCAGAATTTCTTGTTTCTTTTCAACATGTTGTTAACCTAAAATGTCAGACACGACCACATGCTCTTTGAAGACCTTATCAGCTTCCTCTACAATATATCACCTAAAATTTCAAAGTATTTAGTGTTTGATTCTTTTTTACTTAACCCTAGGGTTCTATTTACGACTCTTTATCTTAAGAAAAAATCTATATAATTTAATATCCGGTTGCTCTGATACGAATCTGTCACAACTCAAATTTCAAGGGTTCAAAACTCAAATAGAAACTAAAATTGAAAGTTAAAACGAATAAAAATAAAACTAAATTAATATAAAATAATGCTGTAAAATTAAAATAAGATTGAGAAAACACCACCACATTAAATATAAAATAAACTTAAATTATAAGACGGTGTTGTTCAAACTTATCCAAACAAAAAAAAAAAATAGTGTTTGGGATAGAATTACAAAAAAAAAAAAAGTACAAAAAAACTCAAACACAAAGACAAACTAACGCTGCATAACAACCCCATCTGTGAGTGCACAATCTTTGAAGGCTCCCTCATACGAACCCATCCAAAATAATCACACCTGTGACCGCATCTCCTGACTTTAAACTGCTAGTCTAAACATGGTTTTGTCATCAAAGCTTTAGAGTTTAATCTATCTTTACAAAAATATTTTTCTCTTAATTTATAATTAGTCATAAAAATAAATAATTAGATACAAATTTGGTCTAGAATTCAAAACCTTCAAATCTTACTGTTTCTTAACCAGATTCAAATCCACATTCTTGAACTCCTAGTACCTTAAATAAAATTGGTCTCCTCTAATAAAATAGGAATTTCTCTTAAGATCATTAATACAATTATGCTTTATCTTAAACACGCCAAACATGAAACTAAAGTGCGTTCAATTTAACTCCATTTTATTGCCATCTTGAATGATGTTTAGGGTATATTCTTGATTTACTTTAAAGTTCTTGTGACATGACAGTTCATATTCGTTAAACTTTCTGCAAAATCACAAGTTAAAAAACAACGACGATGAACCTAAGTCTATTAGTCATTTCAAAGAAAATTTCTTTCTCCATCTTATCGATAATAATAGTTCAACTAAATCCATATTATGCAAAGAAACAAGTTTACGACTCATAAAAACAACTACCTAAATTATGTCCTAAAAATTTGAAAACATAAGTTGTAGTTGATAATTACACAAAAAATTCCCTAAATTCATGAATTTGTGTCCAATTAATTAATCGTAAAGATTGTAACTAGCATATAGTAATTGAAGCTCCACATGAAGTAATTTAAAGTTCCCCAAATTTTATCTCATCTTTAATAAAGCATGAATTGCACGAAAGTTTATGAAATGCTTATAGACTCCAACTTTGAGTACTATTAATGCAATTATGTTTCATATGAGTTTGTCATAAATGAAACTAAGGTGCATTCAATACAACTTTATTTTCTTGTCATATGAGACAAAATAGAAAAATTAAATCAAACAAACTGATGAACTAAACCGAATCAATCCAACCCAAATTGATTAGTTTGTTTCTTTTGTTGGGTTGTTGGGTTGTTTGATAACCCTTTTATATTATAACAATTCAACTTTTCATGAGAGAAAAATATATTTAAGTAGATGTTAAAAATATTGGGTGTTCAAGAAAAGACATTTAGTTTAGTGGTATGATTCTCACTTGTGGTGCAAGAGGAGGTTTTGAGTTCAATTCTTGAAATGCCCCTATGTCTAATTCTTTTCTTATCGAAGGACTTATTCTCCCATCCCATCCCAAGGCTTTATTCTCCAAGACACATTCTAATCAACCTAACTTCATATTCAACATTTTATACTTACCATCATGCTCTTAATACAACATCCCATCCCAAGGCTTTATTCTCCAAGACACATTCTACCTCTGAGGACCTCACGTGTTTCCTGCAATACGAAAAAATACAAACTTAATACCTAGGCCTAAGGCTTCATACATACGTTTCAAGTGGTATAACAAGCTCTGGGAGTGAGAGGTCTTGAGTTTGATTCTCAAAATGCTCCTTCAAGAGATTGTAGTACGAATTTTGGGGACGTAGCTCAGATAGTAGAGCGCTCACTTCTAATGTGGAAAGTTATGGGGCTGATAGCTTGCATCTCCAAAATGAATCGATCACTAAATATATTATTTCTTTTGAATTTTTTCTTATTTACGACATAATGAGCCGGGATAGTTTTTCATGTCACTATTATTAAAAATTACTTCTTTTCAATTTTTCCTTATTCATGACATGTTGAGTAGTGATATTTGTTCATTTTCACTATTATTGATGATGGAAAATTTAGGGTTTTGTGATGCAAGAATTATGGGGATGTAGCTTCGCTTAACATGCGAGAGTTGCGGCTTAGCATACGAGAGGTATGGGGATCGATACCTCGCATCTCCAAAAGAAACAATTTATTATTAATATTTTATTTCTATTCAATATTTCCTTATTTATGACATAATATGCATATATACTTTTTCATTTTCACAATTATTGATGAAGGGACGTTTAGGGTTTTTTTTATGTAAGAATCGTAGGGATGTAGTTCGAATGGTAGAGCATTCATTTTCCATGTGAAAAGTATGGGGATCAATACCTTGCATCTTCAATTGAATCGATTATTAAATATATTATTTCTTTTCAATTTTTTCTTATTTAGGACATAATGAGCTGGGATAGTTTTTCATTTTCACTATTACTGATGACGAGATGCATTTTTCACTATTACTGACGACGAGATGCATAGGACTTTGTGACGTAAGAATTGTGAGGATATAACTTAGATGGTAGAGCGCTTGCTTTGCATGCAAGAGGTATGGGGATCGATACCCTTTATCTTTAGATTTATTATTAAGGGGATATCTTGCATCTCCAAAAGAAACTATTTGTTATTAATATTTTATTTCTATTCGCTCATTTAGCATGCGAGAGGTAAGCGCTCTCGCATGCTAAACTATTTGTTATTAATATTTTGATATTTTTTTATTTTCACTATTATTGATGATGGGACATTAATCGGGTTTTATGATATAAGAATCATGGGGATGTAGCTCAGATGGTAGAGCGCTTGCTTCGCGTGTGAGAGGTACGGGGATCGATACCCCGCATCTCCAAAAATTAGACTATTTATTATTAAATATATTGTTTCTTTTCAATTTTTCCTTATTCATGACCTGTTGTGTAGCAATATTTCTTCATTTTCACTATTATTGATGACGAAAAATTTAGGGTTTTGTGGTGCAAAAATTGTGGGGATGCAGCTCAAATGGTAGAGGGCTTGCTTAGCATGCGAGAGGTACGGGGATCGATACCCCGCATCTCCAAAAGAAAGAAATGATTTTTTTAAGTATGAGTTAATTTAACATGTTATGTATAAGGTGGGTACGAGAGAAAAAGAAAAGATACTTATATAAGGAGGACTTACTTCTTCACAATTGCAATATCTGACCAAGAGGTACGGGGATCGATATCCCGCATCTCCAAAAGAGAGAAATGATTTTTTTAAGTATGAGTTAATTTAACCTGTTATGTATAAGGTGGGTAGGAGAGAAAAGAAAAGATACTTATATAAGGAGGACTTCTTCACCTCTTCACAATTGCAATATCTGACCAATGAATATAATGGTGATTTATAGCTTCTATCACAATAATATAAAATTTGGGAACAAAGCCTATATGAGACTGAAAAGACCGTTCACCACCCGCTTGTAAAATAAATTATATCTACCAACAGCTTGCACTTCTTCATCGTTGACACCCTTAATTGGAACTAGATTTTAAGGCAAATCTTCTCCACAACTCACTTTGGAACACTTTTATAGATAGTTTCAACAAACATACTTTGCTCGTGAATACTTTGGAGTTCGATATTTATAGTTGTGGAGAACGCTATTCAAATTGATATGGTCGAATCTTACGACAAAGTCTAATTGAGCCTCCCTCTATTAGGAGATAGCTTCGAATCATATAAATAAGTTTATATGTTTGTATACTTAAAAAAAAAACTTAAGGTACGTTTCACTCTCAAAATATATTCAAAGTCAAGGGTATGATACGAAATGTTGGATTATAAATTTGTAAGGTATCCATTGTATTAACAAGTATTCAGTACATGCCCAACACGTTTCAGATTAGTGAAACTAAGTTATTCTCATGCTTTCTTTACACCTATTTAAAGTAGTTTGAAAACTAGCACGTCAAATATTATAATTGACTAACTACAACTTCAATTTTGTCCGTTAAGGATGGATGGTTTTGACCAAAGAGAAATAAAATCCTACATTTAATACATAGTTGCAAAGATGGACATGAGAATGAGTTATTCTCATATTGAAAGAGATTTAACTGTAAGTTATATCTCATATCCTCTCTTTACCAATTATTTAGTTTTATTTAGTATGTTTCATAAAGATATGTCTATCAATAGCAAAAATAAATAAATTAATTAATAAATAGAATAGATTAAATTACCCAAAAGTAATGGCTAACATAATTTAAAAAAAAAATCATAAAAGGAAGAATGGATTAAATTGGCTCATTGCTAACATAATTAAAAAAAAAACACAAACAACCAAAAATCAAGATTTGGAAAGTGTTAAACAGTTTTGATATATAGAAATTTCAAGACTTTACTACTGCAATATTCCAATGAAATCTAACACTAGAGCATCATAAAATTTAGAGAAATGATTGAAATGGTGAATGGGTCCTTGACGATAGTCGACCGTTATACTCTGGTTTTGGATGTAAGTGATGATTATCGGCAATATGAGTTGTGTCATTACCACACCGTTATCAAGAGGAAGTAAAGTATAGTAGAATAGATCAAGCGATCCATTTGTTAAGAGTACTGTAAGAGGCACACAAGCAATATTTTAAGTTACTTTTAAGATTAAAGATAATAAAGTAATTAGTGCGAGTTCTTTTTATGCATCTTATTTTGATCTAGCACATAAATGCTTCCTAATTATTTTATTTATTTTTTTATGAATTAGGTTATGAAGATCATTTGAATTATAAACGCTTTAATTCAAACAATATTTAATAACTAATCGTTTTAATATTTATACTCAAATATACTAACAAGTACTAGTAACACTAGTCTCAATGACTTAAAGAATACAACTATTATCTCGAACTATAAAGAATTTAATTCCAACCTATTCTAATGGACAAACGCTTTATTAGACTATTGTAAGATTTCACTTCCTCAATTTAAGTAGCGTTCAACTACAACTATAAATATCAAATTCTTAAGTATTCATGAACAAAATCGGCCTAACAATGTCTCTTGGAACAATTTACCAAAGGTGTTAGAATGAGCAGTGTGGAAGGGTTGCCTTTAGATGTTTTAGTACCAATTAAAGATGTCAATATCCTAGTAGTGCAAAATGCAGAAAGGTTCGTAATTGAAAAGAATAACAAGAATAGTGAACATCGTGTCATCTACAAGCGTGTGGTGAACGGTCTAGTTAGTATGACTAGAGAACATCGTCCTTGCAGAATTTATATTATTGTGATAGAAGTTATAAATAACGATGATATTCCTTGGTCTTTTATTACAAAGGTGCAGAATTTTCTTTTTGTGCATGTGATATATCCATCGCCACCTACTTATAAGCTCTCATCTTTTCAAGAAGTTCTCGAGTTCCTTGTCCCCAAGTAGCAATACAACTACTAGAATGCTATCCCTACTTATAATAAGCCATCTCTCTCTCTCTCGAAATATGTGTGTGTGTTTATGGGTGTATTAATCTCTTTAATTAATGAAATATGGCATAGTCATAATGATATTATGAGTATCTTTTTTATTCCTCCCTTCCTTATTGCTATATAAAGAAAATGAAGATTATAAGTAAAAGTGTACAAGTAATTTGTTACTTTTGAATATAAAATGCTTATAATTCAATTTATCTTTGTTATCAACAATAATTATCAAACGGTATATAATTTTGTCCAAGTAAGATCGCTTCTGATTCCCTATATGATATCATAACACAAAATCGAGTGGAAGGGTTAACGATAAAATGATAACAAAAACCCATTCGTCGAACTAACTATAAAGGAAGGGTTGGTTGGAAACCATGTCTATACTTCTTTGCCTTAATCACAAGTAACTAAAGATATATAAGAACAACTGAATATGGCATGCCCAGTCAAAACATAAAAAATTTCTTGCCATGTTATAGTTAATGAGTATGGTATGCACAAAGATCCGACGTCACACTTCATGATTGGAGACCA
>NW_019272226.1:19090-22535 GCF_002738345.1 Cucurbita maxima
AGGTACTAGTGGTTTTGTCAATATAAGAATGCAACTTATATTAAAATTCATACTAAAAAATTACTTTTTTATGTTTATGTCACGAGCCATTTCCGAAGCAAGTTAAAAGAGGTTGAACACAAAGTAAAATGTTTTCTCGAAATAAAAAAAGAATTAAAATATAATAAACATAATATTTACATTATATTCAAAATAGAGTTTATAGGTTCATAGTACACAATAAGGGATTCAAAATAGAGTTTATAGGTTCATAGTACACAATAAGGGAAAGGTTAAAAAAAAATCATTTTAAAACATCAAAAATAGTTTTGGTGGGTGTTGTTGGTCTAGGGCAACTACTCTTAGTTACATGAAAAAGATGGAGTGAGTACAAGACTCGGTAAGTGGGTGCTTGGATACCACACAGTTCTTGTCCGAGAATAGTGGCCCTTAGGTTCTAAGGGCATGGTTCTATGTGGTGAAGGACTTTGGAATAAGGTTTGGAATCGGTAATTATTCTTATTTCTTTTCCTTTAGACACTCGGTGGTTCGGAGCAAATCGAACAAAGTGTTCGTCCAAAATTTTTAAAAGGGCCCAACCAAATTCGAATTGGTGACCTCTTGATCTGCAGTCAAATGCTCTACCACTGAGCTATGAACCCATTTTATATGATTTTAGCCTTAGTGACCCCTTCTACCAAGTGTCAGTCCAAAAGTGTAATACGTGTTTGTCGAAAATAGAAAGGCCAAAAAGATAATTCAAACATAGTTCATCTACAAACTACCCAAAGCTATTAAATACAAATTGAAGAAAATATGAAATAACATAAATAATCTTAAATGTAATTCAACTCCCGAAGATAAAAAGTCTTCAAATTACATTCCAATGTCAAGTGATATTTTATTACAACTCAATTCTTTTCTTGATTTATAGTAATTGAACTCAAAAGTATGACAAATACGCTGGATTTATTTTAAATTTCCTTTTAAATTGTTGTGCACGGAGTACAATGGAAATAATATATATATATATTTTTTTTACTGTTTTGTAATTTGTATGGTATTATTAGAGGCTTTTGAATGACATATGATAATTGATTCTCGGTCCTCTTTGAGTAATTTGTATGGTATTATTAGAGGCTTTTGAATGACATATGATAATTGATTCTCGGTCCTCTTTGACAATTTTAGATACCTCCCTATCCGATATTTGATGCATCACGTTTCACTATGAGATCTGCCCTTGGGTCAATAAGACTTAAGTCTAGAGTTTATTTGACTAATGATTTGATTTTTTTCGGTTGTAGAGATATCCTTTACAAATCAAGACTTTGTATTATTTTCAAGACACTCATCAAGACACTCATCAAGACATTTGTAAATATGCGTGAGATCTTGAAGGATTTAAGACACATAATTGAGAGAACCTAATTTTTTTTTGAAGTTGGCTTTTCTAGGATACGTCATCACGAAAGTTTGAGACAAACTCAATGGACCATTGAATGGGTTTTATAAGGCTCAAATAAATTTAAAATCCAAGAAAGCGGATCTGAGTTTGATATTATTTGATTTTGGGTATGGACACAACTAGCTGATTTCTTTTGATTGCATTAATGAATGTATGTAGATGTTTAAAGTGTTCATCTTAATGGTTTTAGAAAATATCAACACATCATCAATATAAACTATTGATATTTTTTGAAAGAATTGAAAATATCATTCATAATCATCTGAAATTCGGATGGAGTGTTTTTTAGCCTAAATCGCATGACGTTCCTCTTATATTTTCTAAACTGGACATTAAATGCTATTTTATATTTGTTCTTTTAGGAAATTAGAATTTTTCGAAATCCCAATTTCATATCGAATTTTATAAAAACATTCGACTCTAAATTCTTTTTATCAAATCATTTTTTATTTGGATTGGATATCTTATTTATTCTAAAACCTTATTCAAAGGTTTGTAGTTAATTACCAGTATCAGAATTTCTGGTTTCTTTTCAACATGTTGTTAACCTAAAATGTCAGACACCACCACATGCTCTTTGAAGACCTTATCAGCTTCCTCTGCAAAATATCACCTAAAATTTCAAAGTATTTAGTGTTTGATGCTTTTTGACTTAACCCTAGGGTTCTATTTACGGTGAACTTGTGATAATTTTTGTCAAATTATATATTTGAATACCTAATACATTAAGATATAATATCTTATTTAAATAATATTAAAATGTCGTAGAATATCATAATATATGTTTAATTAATATGAATCTCATTCAAATTTTAAATATATATTTTTATTTAATGTTTATGATACACATCAATTATTTTACTGTTTAACATATCAAATACCTTAATATGTTTTGATATTATACTTCAAGACTATAAGAACTTACTCAGAGGACTTGAGAGTTACGTTGGCCCACAATGCATCTCATGGACAATGCAAAACTATGGTGGTGCTCGAAGGTGAGTTGTATAAAAAACTAGTCATGCACCAAAAAATCATGGGAAGACCATTGATGGAATTGAAGCAATCGACGCTCCCCTGGATGGGTTTCCAATCAAAGACCTAATGTTTTATGTTGACTCTTTTGAAGAAAGAGACACATGATCGAAGAACAAGAAATGTGGCGGTAGCTCTGAGAACTCTATTACACTCATAAAAAAATGTGTCGAAGAGTTAGACATTACATAGAAGATCTTGCTTTCATCGAGGAGACCCGAGTTTGATTCTCGACAATGAAATTTTATTTTCTTATTTCTTTTATTTTATAGTTTCATATTTAAACTTTACCTAGGTTTTAAGAAGCATTATAATGGATGAGTTCAATAGTATCTTAAAATCAAAAGACTCTTATGAACTTTGTTTGAGAGTCACTATAATGATCCAGTTATCTTAGATTAAAAAGACTTTTATGAACTTTGAACCCTTAATAGGGTTATGTCATAGATATTTGGTTCAATTTTAACAAGTGAGGTTGAGGTGATTCAAATGGTTAATGTGATAATCCGGTCATTTTCAAGGTCTCTTTTGTTGAACGCCATCATGGCTGAGATGACTGAGATGAGCACCCAAGTGAGTTTGACAAGGAGGGTCGTAGAGAACCCCACCCCAAGCCAAGCTCATTTTGGGCTTAACAAACTTAAAATCCAAAAACACAAACCCTTAAATGTGAACTCGGATTCTAAGGAATTAAAAAACTTTATTTTTGACGTAGAACAATACTTGAAGGTTACACGAACTTGCTCGTAGGACCTAAGAGTTATGTTGGCCACAATGCATCTCATGGACGATGGCGCTCGAAGGTGGATGATATAAAAAACTGGGTCATGCACCATAAACTCATGGGAAGACCGTTGATGGAATCGATGCAATCGACGTTCCCCTGGATGGGTTGCAAATTAAAGACATGAGGTTTGATGTTGACTCTTTTGAATAAAAAACCAATAATTGAACACCTCAAAA
>NW_019272226.1:22884-32884 GCF_002738345.1 Cucurbita maxima
GTTATGTTATAGATATTTGGTTCAATTTCAACAAGTGGGGTTGAGGTGATTCAATTGGTTAATGCGATAATCTAGTCGTTTTCGAGGTCTCTCTGGTTGAACGACATCATGGTTGAGATGAGCAGGTGATTCAAATGGTTAATGCGATAATCCAGTCGTTTTCACGGTCTCTCTTGTTGAACGACATCATGGTTGAGATGAGCACCCGAGTAGAGAACCACAGCTCAAGCCAAGTTCATGTGGCCTTAAAAAACTTAAAATCCAATAACACAACCCCTTAAATGGAAACCGGGATGCTAAGGAATTAAAAAGATTTATTTTTGACGTAGAACAATACTCGAAGATTACTGGAACTTGCTCATAGAACCTAAGAGTTACGNTGGTCGCAATGCATCTCATGGACGATGCAAAACTATGGTGGCGCTCGAAGGTGAATGGTAAAAAAAAGGGTCATGCACCATAAAATCATGGGAAGACTGTTGATGGAATCAATGCAATCGACGTTCCTCTAGATGGGTTGCCAATCAAGGACTCGATGTTTGATGTTGATCCTTTTGAAGAAAGCGCCAAACGATCGAACAGCTCGAATAGTCTCAGTAACTCTGAGAATTCTATCACACACATGAAAGGACGTGTCGAAGAGTTAGACATTACCCAAAACATTATAGTAAAACTCATTAGCGATTAGACAAAAGACTCCAAGACAACTACACTTAAAATTCATTGTTGTCCTACGGTTTGTATATTTTGCTTTCACATAGGAGATTCTGGTTTAATTCTCTGAAATTGAATATTATTTTCTTATTTCTTTTTATTTTATAGTTTCATCTTTTGTCACCAATTATATTTAAACTTTGCCTAAGTTTGAGAGGCACTTTAATGGTCAAGTTCAATAGTATCTTAGATTAAAAAGACTTTTATGAACATCGTACCTATGTTAGTGTTATGTTATAGATATTTGTTTCAATTTCAACAAGTGGGGTTGAGGTGATTCAAATGGTTAATGCGATAATCCGGCTATTTTTTAGGTCTCTCTTGTGAAACGCCATCATGGTTGAGATGAGCACCCGAGTGAGTTTGACAAGGAGACTCGAATTTAAACTTTACCTACGTTTGAGAGGCACTATAATGGTCAAGTTCAATGGTATTTTAGATTAAAAAAACCTTTTATGAACTTTGTACCTTTGTTAGTGTTACTTTGTACCTTTGTTTGTATTACTTTGTACGTTTGTTAGTGCTATGTTATAGACATTTGGTCAAGTTCAACAAGTGGGGTTAAGGTGATTCAAATTGTTAATGTCACTTTATTTGATTCAAATTGTTAATGTGATAATCTAGTTGAACAGTTACCAGTTATTTCTAAGGTCTCTCTTATTGAACGCCAACAAGGCTGAAATGATTGAGATGAGCACCCGAGTGAGTTTGACAAATTGAAATAAAATCAAATAAAATCACTCAAACAAATCAATAAAATTAAAAAAAAACTAGCCTTTTGACACTTCCTTCAACTCGAAGCGGCGGTAAACCAAGGATTCCTTCGCACAAGACCCATGATCCAACTCCCAACATGGAAATGATAAGTTATAGAATCATTCCAAGAACCTCAATGGATGGGTTACAAACTCACATTACCAATCTCGACAACTGGATGTGTCACCGGCGTTAGAAGAACGACCGCATCAGAGCAAGTCATGGGGATAGAAGATCCCGTTGAAGGATGATAGACCAACCGTAATCTTCAGCCCAACGAGCCAAGCTTTTGTAGAAGCAAGAACCCTTGTATTAAAGAAATTAACACCTTCTTATACAAAATTTGGATAAACCAAGATATAAAGCTAGAATTAGATTATGAGATCCAAGAGTGAGAAGCAAGATTTGAAACCTTTTTCTAAATTGAGTCACTTCACAATCGAACTTGATCAAGGCTTGATTGAATAACTCAGATGCAATCTACCACAAGAATTGCATGAAACTTAAAAACGACAAAGATATGCTAAGATTTCTATAAGGGGGGACCTCTCAACTTAAGAGATCAATTTCATTGATCACAAATATGTTTTTACATAATAATTTGTGGGTATTTATAGTCTTCCCACAAAAAAAATTAGTGCCCGTGATTTAATCTCGATCCTTTAAATCTTCACAGAAGACGAAGTCAATTTGAGCATTACAAACTTTATGAAACTAAAATAATAAATAAATTTTTCTAACCACTCATGAAATGATGCTTGCAACTTCATCCGCTACTTCAACCGTGCAAATATTTACTTTTGAATCTCCAAAAGATCTTGACTCAAACGAATCAGCTTGTAACACATGAAATGACGGTTGAACCTAGCCTATCCAATTTTGTAGATGAAGTATGAATGCTTGTTGAATCTTCTTGGCCTTGGGTTGTGTAATAGGTTCAGTTGGAACACCGTGATTCTTATCATCATCTCCCTCTTCAAAAGGATTCGTCCTCGATTCAGAAAAATCATCACCTACATCAAAAGAACTCAACTCAGTAACATTGAAAGTAGAATGTACACCGTGATTCTTATCATCATCCCCCTTTTCAGGATTCGTCCTCGAATCAGAAAAATCATCACCTACATCAAAGGGACTCAACTTAGCAACATTGAAAGTAGAATGTATTGACAATTCTATAGGAAGATCAATTTTATTGTTCCATGCAATAAAATGAGTCATTTTACTAAATGTCTTACCGAGCATTTATAGTCAAATAAAGAATTAGGAATCCAAGCTATCTTTAGATCTACAGACAGCACTCCCAATTGAATTGAGCTATCTATGCTTAACATTAAAATGAAAATTCATCAGTAAAATTATTTACGCTAATTCATTGAAATTTTAAAAAGAAATCATCTCTAAATTTAGATAAGATAGTAAGTTATACTACTTGAATCAGGTGTGGTGAAGGTCGAATAAACACGTGACCTTCAAATCTTCAATATTACTCTCTCCCCTGTAACATTGAAAATGAAAATTCGGAAATTTTAAAAAGAAATAATCACTAATTTTAGATTGAATATTCAGGTTATGCAAGTTAGTCAACTTGAATTAGGTTCCGTGAACGTGGATCAAACACGTGACTTTTAGATCTTCACTGATGCTCTCCAAACTGAGCTATCCCGCTAACATTAAAAATAAAAATTCATCGGTAAAGATAATTTCATTTTAGATTGAATAGTCAGGTTATGCAACTTAGTCAACTTGAACGTGGATCAAACCCGTGACCCCTTGAGATCTTTAGTGACTCTCTCCCAACTAAGCTATCCCTTGTAACATTGAAAATGAAAATTCGAAAATTTTAAAAAGAAATAATCACTAATTTTAGATTGAATAGTCATGAGTCAAGTTATGTGACTTGAATCAGGTGCGGTGAACGTGGATCGAAGAACACGTGACCTTCAGATTTTCAATCTGACGCTCTCAAAACTGAGTTATCCTCAGTAATATTTGGAAAAAAAAATCATAAATAAAGGTATTTCCGCTAATTCATTATATTTTAAAAAGAAATAATCACTAATTTTAGATTGAATAAAGTTATGCAACTTAATGGACTTATGCAACGTAAACCAAGTGCAGTGAACGTGGATTAAACATGTAACCTTCAAATATTCAATCCCATCTGAGCTATCCTTTATAACATTAAAAATCAAAATTCATGTGTAAGGGTATTTTCGCTATTTCATTATTCATTGAAATTTTAAAAATAAATAATAACTAATTTTTTATTGAATAGTTAGCTTATGCAAATGGAAATAGGTGCGGTGAACGTGAAGATTAAAACATGAACTTTAAATCTTCAATCTAACGCTCTCTCAACTGAGCTATCCACACTAACATTAAAATGAAAATTCATCAGTAAAGGTATTTTCGCTAATTCATTTTAATTTTAAATATAAATAATCACTAATTTTTAATAAGATATTCAAGTTATCCAACTTGTATAAGGTGCGGTGAACTAGAACACGTTAGGTATTTCCGATAATACATTGAGATTTCAGAAAGGAATAATGACTAATTTTAGATTAAATAGACGGATTATGCAACTAAAATCAGGTGTGGTGAACATGGAGATCAAACACGTGACCTTCAAATCTTCAGTTTGACGTTCTCCCAATAGAGCTATCCCCGCTAATATTAAAAATGAAAATTCATAAGTAAATGTACTTCCACTAATTCATTATATTTAAAAAATAAATAATCACTAATTTTAGATTGAATAAGCAAGTTATGTTTTTAGATTGTATGGTCGGGTAATAAACTTGTATCAGGTGCGTTGAACGTGGATAAAACACGTGTGACCTTCAAATCTTCGGTCTAACAATCTCCCAATTGAGCTACTCTTGCTAACATTAAAAATGAATATTCATCAACAAAGGTATTAGGTACGCTTCTGGAAATTCAACAAAAGGAAATAGTATTAGACCGAGATGCCAGATTTAGGGTATATGTGATGGATTTTGCAGAAAGCTGAGATAAGTACCTACCCCTTATGAAATTCGCTTATAATAATAGTTGCCAAGCCACCATATAAATGGCCACATACGAGGTTCTCTATGGACGAAGATTTTGATCCCCTATCTTTTGGGAAGAAGGGCGGCAAACGATAACTATTGGGCCAGAGCTGGTGTAAATTACCAACACCGCAGTCCAGAAGATTAAAGCTAGGATACAAACCGCACAAAGCCGAGAGAAAAGCTATGTAGACCTAAGGCGCAAGGACATGGAATTGTAGGTAGGGGATCATATATTCCTAAAGGTAGCACCCCATGAGAGAGGTGCTCAGGTGGGGTAAAAAGGAGAAGCTAAGCCTTAGGTTTATCCGTCCCTTTGAGATATTAGAAAGGATTGGATCTGTGGCCTATAGAATCGGACAATTCCCAAATTTGTCTACAATACGTAATATCTTTCATGTATCCATACTACAAAAGTATACCCTGGATCCTTCGCACGTACTGGCTCATGAAACTCTCTTCTTGAGAGATGACCTAACGTATAAAGAAAACCCGATTCTAATAATAGACAAGAAAGTCAAAAGATTGAGAAACAAGAAAATCGCTCTTGTTAAGGTCCTATTGGAAGAATCATAGAGTAGAAGAAGCCACTTGGGAAACAGAAGGCAAATAAGAACCTTGTACTCTGACCTATTTTAGAATAAGTAGTTTCGATGACCGAAAGTTTTCAAAGGAGAGGAGAATTCGCAACACTCAAGATCTCCAATAAGAGACAGTGTATAATCCCTTCTAGGTTGTATCAAGATGCAAAGAACAGTAGAATTGAAAAAACATTGAGAAAATGGTACTTTTTCTAATTTTTATAAACTTCCTGAATCATTAAATTTTTTATAGAATAATAATTACAAGGTGCTTAAAAAAGGAAGGCTACGATCGGAGAAGACTTTTCTGTTAGAAGATTCAGAAAAATAAAGAATGAAATTATAGAAATACTAATTCTAGATGTTTTAATGATAGTGGAAAATTAGTCTATAAATTATGAATTGGGGTTCATCACATTTGTGGGGTTCATCAAATTTGTGGGGTTTATTTAAGTTTGGTTAAACCAAATTTTGACACCTCAAAATTCCACTAACATGATTTTTTCCATTAAATAAAGTCAACATGTTGACTTTCTTCCTATTGATTTAATAATCAATTTGAATTATTAATTTCAAATTAAAGTAATATTAAATGATTAATTAAACTATTTAATTAATATTTAATATTAATTCAAATGACAATCCCAATTAATTTCGGCTCATATTTGATTAAGATATTAAATCTTATTTAAATATCTCAGATTCTCTCTTTTTGTTTAATTCGTAAATAAAACAAAAATGCGGTTAAATATATCGTATATATGTAGCGCAGTCTCCCTAATTTGAATTCGAAGACTTCGAACTCACTCGTCACACTGTTCTATGGTTTAGTTCAATATGAGCTAGCAGAGGGACCTAATGAACCTATACATCATGGGCTCCAACGATCCAAGATTAACCGGTTAAACTCATTAATCTTGTTAACCAACATTCGTTAACTACTAGGACATTTCACTATAGCCTAGTAGTTGCACTCCCCTCACTATAGATATATTTTTGTCCATTTGATATAACCATGATTAGTAAGTCGATCCTTCACAGGTTGTTCGTAACTAGAGCTGGGTCAATTTACCATTTTACCCCTGAAGTTAATTCTTGTTTCTTATGTTTCACTGATCCTCTAATGAACAATTGGTTTGTGGTCCAACCAGTAAATCGGATCCCTCTCACGTCAATGAGAGGGTGGGACCCCTTGTTCAAGACCTGAAGTCAGTATTTAAGGGAACTACCTCTCTTCTATCCTTAAAAGTGGGTAGGAGTGAATTTCATCTTGCACCCTACGTTCCTAGCCATTTACCCTCTTACCCCTAAAATGGGAGGCCTATTGAGTCGGAAAACTTGAGCCACTCTCACCCATGCAATTCTAAGGATAATTTCGAATAAACAGGAGTTCATGGTTAGCTCAGGATTCAGATGGAGTTACCTAGGTCATCAAATAAAAAGAAAATCAGTCTCAACAGTAAACGACATTATAAAGTGAGAGTAATTTTCTTCATGGTCTGATCTTATGCAATACTCATTACATAGGACACCCCCATTCACTTGTCTGCACATGTACAATTTAGTGATCAAATTGTTTATATCATATACAAAAGTGGGCCGCATCCATAGTGTCCCCAGAATAAGGTACTTAGTCTTATCCTTATATTATAGATCATTTTCACTATATACTTGAACTTGATCAACTCTTATGTCTCTACTTATAGTTCAAGTAATCATACTATAGCCCGAGTGTTCTTAGTTTATTGAATTTAGATTAATGATCGTAAAGTTCACTTTATAAAATAACAATCTTTACTAAATAAACAACAATTATAACTTGATTGAAAATAGAATATGTTTTTGTTTACAAACTTGAGTTTTAGGACATAAAACCCAACAAACTTCCACTTGGACTAAAACTCTAGTGGGGTTTTATAATGTTGAGTAGAGAGAAAGACATAAATACAATAAACTAGGGCATCACATACTCATGCCTTTTCTCCCACTTGCCCTAGATTACATAACTCGTAGTCCTAGACTCACTAGGTGCCCTACATACACTTTAGCCATGAGGGGCTCTGAAAATGGATCAGCAATGTTGTGCTCTGAAGCTATCTGTGTGACGATCATATGTCCTCGTTGCACAATCTCCCTTATGAGATGATATTTGTGCTCAATATGTTTTCCTCACTTATGACTTTTTGGTTCTTTTGAATTTGCAACTGCTCCACTGTTATCACAATAAAGAGTGACGGGAAGATGCATATTTGGAACGACTTCCAAATCATTTTAGAACTTCCTAAGCCATACAGATTCTTTCGCTGCTTCACAAGCAACGAAATGTGTTCATATAACACATGCGTTAGCAATTTGGATCTTAGGCAATTTTATAACATCAATTATAGTAAATAACTATCATGTTCATAAGTATTAAAATTTAATGAGTTTGAATACTAACCTTTTGTACTTCAAATTCCTTTTTCCTCACGAACCGGTTTTGAACCACCACTAGTGTCTTCTCCACTATCCTCCGGCCTTAGAACGGGATTGTGAAATCCGGTGAGTGACTTAAACTTGGGAGAGAGTTTGTATATATGAAGAGAGTGTTTGTGAGAGGTTTTTCTCAAGGTTTTTCACCAACAAGAACCACCTTCCATGTACCATGATCACTCTATTTATAGAGTCATGTTTGCATGTTCATGCAAATTTGAGATCATTTTGACACTCAAAATTCCACTCAAATTTGTGGGATTTATTTGGCAAACATTCAAGTTTGGTTAAACCAAATTTTGACACTTGAAAATTTCATTAACGTGGATTTTTCCATTAAATGAAGTCAACATTTTGACTTTCTTCATTTTGATTCAACAATCAATTTGAATTATTAATTTCAAATTAAAGTAATATTAAATGATTAATTAAACTATTTAATTAATATTTAATATTATTTCAAATGTCAATCCCAATTTAATTCCGACATATATTTGATTAAGATATTTAAATCTTATTTAAATATCACAGATTCTCTTTTTGTTTAATTCGTAAATAAAACAAAAATGCGGTTAACCCATGACATTATGTATAAATCTAGGTTCATCAATAATCCATGTACCAAGTACCTAGAATTATGTGAATAACATGCTAAATAATTTGCTAGGATCCATACCCATAAGTAACCATTATCTGCCATTACGATGTGTACTAAAAGGCCCCTATTCCTCTTTAGGTAGGATGTCCTGCAATATGTATCATGAGCTGGATGTTATGATAGGCCTACCTTTCTTATCAGCTAAACGAGATGTCCTGCACCACGATTTACCAGTAGGATTACATGATTATGACGACACCACTCATGTGTTCATGGGGAGAAAATTGAAGGTTATTTTAGGGGAAGGTTTTCAGGATCAGTATATGATACATGACACGATGACCTCTTAGTTCTAAGATCCTGAAAACATAACAAGAAGTAATATCCTAGCTTAAGGTCGCGGTTAAGAACCTACTAGTAGACTACTTACTAAGTATTACTCACTCCATGTTTATCATTTTTTTTTCAAGTAACTAAGAGTTGGCCGTGGATGAGAGCAGATTTTGGAGTGTGGGCCATGGACTAACCTCTGTTTTTAAAATAGTATGTTTTTTTCTTCTTTTGAGTCTCCTTCTTATTTTGTGTTTATAACGAGTTTGTATATGTAACACCCCAAACATGAAGAAAATGAGATCCCGTAAGAATAAGCCACTAATGAAAGACCCAAATGACAGAAAGAAAACAAAATTAAAGTTTTAAGCAAGAACAAGGGACTTAGTCAATTGAGTACCCTAACAAGTGATTTCAAGGATTGGAAACGAAAAAGTAAATGAAAAGGGCAAAAAAGTCATTTTATCAATTATCAAAAATCTTTCCCTATTTGTAATTCCTTATCTAGAAGGAATCTCAAGATTAAAAAATAAGGGGGAAATGAACAAAAAACAATGAGAAATTTGTAGAAAAATTATGGATTTTTCGAGAAAAATAATAATAAAATATTCAAAAATTGGAAAATTACCAAAATACCCCTGAAAGAATGGATAATTAGAGAAATGCCACTCTAATTAGAATCAGAGCATCTACCGTGACCATCCGAGCAAAATCCTTCAAACTCAAATCTCAATCGTTGGATCTCCTCCAAAATTTGATATGATCTCAATGAACACGCACGGATCATCACATCCAACGACTAGTATTCAAAGCCAAGGTCGGTAAGGCTATGATCGGAGTTGATATCTCCGAAAAATTATCCAGAAAGTTCGATCACTAGATAACGAAGATTCTAGAGCTCTCAATGTCGGTTTAAGCTCCTCCGATAAAGTCTGAAGTAGGAGCAACAATACGGAATAAGAATCGAGAAAGGTTGATCCCCCAATCGAATGCAATAAGCGTTTAGATTATGGGTCTCCTACTCTCAAATTTCTTCCAAATTCAAGAGAAATCCTCCACTATTTTTCTTTGAACATCTAAATAACGAAGATTCTGGAGCTCTCAATTTTGGTTTAAGCATCTCCTATAAAGACTGAAGTAAGAGCAACAATACAGAATAAGAATCGAGAAAGGTCGATCCCCCAATCGAAGGCAATGAGCGTTTAGATTATGGGTCTCCTACTCTCAGATTTCTTCCAAATTCAAGTGTAATCCTCCCCCATTTCTCTTCAAACTTATTCCTACAGTTTATCAACAAGATTACTTACAAGTTCAACAAGATTACTTACAAGTTCTATGAAGGAATAGAGTGCTGAAAGTGCCCAGAAACCATTCCCTCAATTCAATCTGCCATTGAAGGAAAAATTTAAAAATCCAATTTGAGGATAAATGATGACTCGTCCAGCAAGAATGATTCCAATCAGTTTCTGCACCTCCAAGGAATGCTTCCATAG
>NW_019272226.1:35384-50186 GCF_002738345.1 Cucurbita maxima
TCAGTAAAGGTATTTTCACTAATTTATTTTAATTTTAAATAGAAATAATCACTCATTTTTAATAAGATATTCAAGTTATCCAACTTGTATAAGGTGTGGTGAACTAGAACATGTTAGGTATTTCCCATAATTCATTGAGATTTTAGAAAGGAATAATGACTAATTTTAGATTGAATAGTCGGGTTATGCAACTAGAATCAGGTGTGGTGAACGTGTTGATCAAACACGTGACCTTCAAATCTTCAGTCTGACGTTCTCCCATAGAGCTATCCCTGCTAATATTAAAAATGAAAATTCATAAGTAAACGTCCTTCCACTAATTCATTATATTTAAAAAAGAAACAATCAATAATTTTAGATTGAATAAGCAAGTTATGTTTTTAGATTGTATGGTCAGGTAATAAACTTGTAACAGGTGCGTTGAACGTGGATAAAACACGTGTGACCTTCAAATCTTTCGTCTAACAATCTCCCAACTGAGCTACTCTTGCTAACATTAAAAATGAATATTCATCAGTAAAGGTATTCGGTACGCTTCTGGAAATTTAACAAAAGGAAATAGTATTAGACCGAGATGCCAGATTTAAATCTCGCTTCTTGAAAATTCAACAAAAGGCATTGGGTACACAGTTATAGTACGACATTCCACCCATAAACAGATGGTCAAACAGAAATGCTCAAGCAAATATTGGAAAACATGTTGAGGGTATATGTGAATGATTTTGCAGGAAGATGAGATAAGTACCTACCCCTTATGAAATTTGCTTATAATAATAGTTGCCAAGCCACCATACAAATGGCCACATACGAGGTTCTCTACGGACGAAGATTTCGATCCCCTATCTTTTAGGAAGAAGGGGGCAAACAAAAACTATTGGGCAGTAGCTGGTGCAAATTACCAACGACGCAGTCCAGAAGATTAAAGCTAGGATACAAACCGCACAAAGCCGAGAGAAAAGCTATGTAGACCTAAGGCGCTTGGACATGGAATTGTAGGTAGGAGGTCATATATTCCTAAAAGTTCCACATGAGAGGGGTGCTCAGGTAGGGTAAAAAGGTAAGCTAAGCCCTAAGTTTATCCGTCCTTTTGAGATATTAGAAAGGATTGGATCTGTGGCCTGTAGAATTGGGCATTGCCCAAATTTGTCTGCAGTATGTAACATCTTTCATGTATCCATACTACGGAAGTATACCCTAGATCCTTCGCACGTACTGGCTCATGAAACTCTCTTCTTGAGAGATGACCTAACGTATAAAGAAGACCCGATTCAAATAATAGACAAGAAAGTCAAAAGATTGAGAAACAAGGAAATCGCTCTTGTTAAGATCCTATGGAAGAATCATAGAGTAGAAGAAGCCACTTGGGAAAAAGAAGGCAAATAAGAACCTTGTACCCAGACCTATTTTAGAATAAGCACTTTCGATGACCGAAAGTTTTCAAAGGAGAGGAGAATTTGCAACACTCAAGGTCTCCAATAAGAGACCGTGTATAATCCCTACTAAGTTGTATCTAGAAGCAAAGAACAAGTACAATTGAAAAAACATTGAGAAAATGGTACTTTTTCTAATTTTTATAAACTTCCCGAATCATTCAATTTTTTATAGAACAATAATTACAAGGTGCTTAAAAAAGGAAAGCTCCGATCGGAGAAGATTTTTCTGGCAGAAGATTTATACAAATCAATAATGAAATTATAGAAATTCTAGATGTTTCAATGGTATTGAAAAATCGGTCTATAAATATGAATTAGGGTAGACTATTAGGGGCAAGAAGCAAGCTTAATCGAGTACCCAATCGAGAGATACAAGTTTTTTGTTTTGGGGTATCGTGTTCATGGGTTTACCTCGAATTCGATAACTATAGTCCACTATTCATTTCCAAACTTGTTCCTGCACCTTCTAAATAAATTTACCCATAAGTTTGGTGAAGAACAGAGGTCTTCAAAGTGCTAGTAGGTTTTCACACAAATCAGTCCATGTTAGGTTACCCTCTAATGTTTTCCTAAGCTAAAACCTCAACTCCTAAAGCCTATCCCAAGACATTATGTATAAACCTAGGTTCATCAATAATCCATGTACCAAGTACCTAGAACTATGTGAATAACATGCTAAATAAGTTGCTAGGATCCATACCCATAAGTAACCATTATCTGCCATTACGATGTGTACTAAAAGGCCCCTATTCCTCTTTAGGTAGGATATCCTGCAATATGTATCATGAGCTGGATGTTATGATAGGCCTACCTTTCCCATCAGCTAAACGAGATGTCCTGCACCACGATTTACCAGTAGGATTACATGATTATGGCGACACCACTCATGTGTTCATGGGGAGAAAATTGAAGGTTATTTTAGGGGAAGGTTTCCAAGATCAGTATATGATACATGACACGATGACCTCTTAGTTATAAGATCCTGAAAATATAACAAGAAGTAATATCCTAGCTTAAGGTCACGATTAAGACCCTATTAGTAGGCTACTTATTAAGTTTTACGAACTCCATGTTTATCATTTTTTTTTTCAAGTAACTAAGAGTTGGTCGTGGATGAGAGTAGACTTTGGAGTGTGGCCATGGACTAACCTATGTTCTTAAAATAGTATTTTTTGTTCTTCTGTTGAGTCTGCTTCTTATTTTGTGTTTGTAACGACTATGTATATGTAACACACCAAACATGAAGAAAATTAGCTCCCATAAGAATAAGCCACTCATGAAAGACCCAAAGGATAGAACGGAAAAAAATTAAAGTTTTAAGCAAGAACAAGGGACTTAGTCAATTGAGTACCCTAACAAGCGATTTCAAGGGGTTAAAAGGCCTTTTAAAAAGGATTGGAAACCAAAAAGTAAATGAAAAGGGCAAAAAATTCATTTTATCAATTATAAAAAATCTTTCCCCATTTGTAATTCCTTATCTAGAAGGAATCTCAAGATTCAAAATAAGAGGGAAATGATCAAAAAGCAATGAGGAATTTGTAGAAAAATTATGGATTTTTTTTCGAGAAAAATAATAATAAAATATTCGAAAAGTTGGAAATTACCAAAATACCCTTGAAAGAATGGATAATTAGAGAAATGCCACTCTAAACAGAATCAGAGCATCTACTGTGACCATCCGAGCAAAATTCTTCAAACTCAAATCTCAACTGTTGGATCTCCTCCAGATTTTGATATGACCTAGAACGAACACGCACGGATCATCACATCCAACGACTAGTATTCAAAGCCAAGGTCGGTAAGGCTATGATCGGAGTTGATATCTCCTAAAAATTATCCGAGGTAGAAAGTCGAAAGCGAGCACTTTTCGCGTATACGCAATCTCGAATCCCAATTACCTCACGGACTGTCTCCTCAACCCTTGCGAGTATGAGTGCTTGGTAAGAGAGAATGTTGAATGAGAAAGACATTTGATTACGGCAACATTCGCAACTACCAAAGTGCACTAAACCTAGTAGAGATCTTTGACCTAACGATAATGGAACTTCAAGCACATTTAATCAATCCGCTTTATACCTTATTGTTGACCGAACAAGTTGCACGCCAGGCCCAAATTCTCTCTCAGTCACCCGGAGACGAAAGTAAGATCAGATCTGAAGTTTACGAATCGACAGGCCCAAATTCTCTCTCAGTCACCCGGAGACGAAAGTAAGATCAGATCTGAAGTTTACGAATCGAAGAGAAAATGGATCTGAGTTATACACGCTTTCATTTTCAAAAGCTTCGGGTGTGACTTATAAATCATCAGACAAGTTTATGAAAAAGAAATTCTGAGTATGACTTAGTCATGCTATTTAAATAGCCTGAAGTCATCATAGCCTCTCCACCGGTTTCGAAGACTCCTTCGGCATCAATGTGCTCCAATGAAATAGATCAGACCCTTTCCTGAACCAGAACCGAGCACAAAATGCCGAGGTAGTTAGTAAAAAGTCGGAAGCGAGCTCTTTTCGTGTATACGCAATTTCGAAGCCCAATTACCTCACGGACTATCTCCTCAACCCTTGCGAGTATGAGTGCTTGGTAAGAGAGAATGTCAAATGAGAAAGACATTCGATTACGACAACATTCGAAACTACCAAAGTGCACTAAACCTAGTAGAGATCTTCGTCCTAACGATAATGGTACTTCAAGCCCATTTAATTAATCCGCTTTGTACCTTATTGTTGACCGAATAGAATGCACGCCAGGCCCAAATTCTCTCTCAGTCACCCGGAGACGAAAGTAAGATTAGATCTGAAGTTTACGAATCGAAGAGAAAATGGATCTGAGTTATACACGCTTTCATTTTCAAAAGCTTCGGGTGTGACTTATTAATCATCATGCAGGTTTATGAAAAAGAAATTGTCATTCTTTTGTCTTTTAAAATCTCTTACCTTATCAATCATCACGCAGGTTTATGAAAAAGAAATTCCGAGTATGACTTAGTCATGCTATTTGAATAGCCTGAAGTCATCATAGCCTCTCCACCGGTTCCGAAGACTCCTTCGGCATCAATGTGCTCCAATGAAAGAGATCAAACCCTTTCCTGAACCAGAACCGGGCACAAAACGCCGAGGTAGAAAGTCGAAAGCGAGCTCTTTTCGCGTATACGCAATCTCGAAGCCCAATTACCTCACGGACTGTCTCGTCAACCCTTGCGAGTATGAGTGCTTGGTAAGAGAGAATGTCGAATGAGAAAGACATTCGATTACAACAACATTCGCAACTACCAAAGCGCACTAAACCTAGTAGAGATCTTCGACCTAACGATAATGGAACTTCAAGCCCATTTAATCAATCCGCTTTGTACCTTATTGTTAACCGAACCAGTTGCACGCCAGACCCAAATTCTCTCTCATCCACCCGAAGACGAAAGTAAGATCAGATCTGAAGTTTACGAACCGAAGATAAAATGGATCTGAGTTATACACGCTTTCATTTTCAAAAGCTTTGCTTGGCTACGGTACTTTATTCAGAATGTGCAACAGTATAGTCATCTCTTAGTCGTGTATAGAGAATTCCTTGATCATTTCCTTGGCGGATAACACAAATGAAATCGATTCCCTGACCGCCCATCTTATGAGTCCATTCTTGTCTTGTTGGTTTGTTGTACTATTCTATACCTCTCTCGATTGATCGAAAGACGTTCGACAGCTGGGACGGCCTATCGTGAGGGAACTTTCCTTTTCATGGTAGGAAAATTTAAAGAGGGAGATGCATATGTCCACGGTGATCAAGGTAGAGCGACTCCTTCTTTAAAAGAGGTTGGTTTTATCAAAACTGTTAAATCCGCTTTCGATAAAGAAAAAATAGAAGCCCTTGGTTTGGCCGATGTCAATTCGTATGGCAATGTGGACTCGACTCAGGATGAGGATTTCGCTTTTCATACTGCTGCTATGAGCTGAAAGAGCTGGTAAGCTATCTCACTAAATGAAAAGAAAAAGCACATACGGGTTGACCTCGTTACAAGTGGCAGGGGCTAGCCAAAGAAAGTCAGTCGAACTAGGTTAGGACCCTTGATCTGGTTCAGCTAGGTTCTTCCATGCGAAAATGTATGTGTATCCGTATCTTCTTTTTGTTTATACGTTTGGAGAAACCTGCTAAGCCCGCCTTTCTTATTTAGTGTGATTCAATCTTTCAGCTCAAACTTTCCTCTCGTTCGATGGAAAAGGTAGGAGTACGACTACCTTTTCCTTTTCTTGCCCGAGCGAAGGTATCATTCAGTTTCTACCAAAAAGTTCGTTATCTATTAGTTGCCGTAATCGAATGTATTTCTCATTTCATGTTAGATTCTCCAAGAGCTTCCTAGTTCGTAGTAGACAAAACCTTGGACTTCTATTGGACTTATAGCATTGCCTGGTGAGCTCGCCGTTGAGGGTTGGCCTTACAGGAGATCGAGCAGCCTTTCTTTCCTTGCCTTGTATGCTTTCCCGCATATCGTGTAACTAGCCAACTAGCAAAACTGAGAGGGAGAGGGATCATGTCAAACAATTTGTATGTTCATTTTGTCCGTCCTGTACTTGCATGCTTAGCTTTCTTAGCCAACATCTCTAGTTCCCCCGAACCTAGAGGTTCGCTTATNTCATCATAGCCTCTCCACCGGTTCCGAAGACTCCTTCGGCATCAATGTGCTCCAATGAAAGAGATCAAACCCTTTCCTGAACCAGAACCGGGCACAAAACGCCGAGGTAGAAAGTCGAAAGCGAGCTTTTTTCGCGTATACGCAATCTCGAAGCCCAATTACCTCACGGACTGTCTCGTCAACCCTTGCGAGTATGAGTGCTTGGTAAGAGAGAATGTCGAATGAGAAAGACATTCGATTACGACAACATTCGCAACTACCAAAGCGCACTAAACCTAGTAGAGATCTTCGACCTAACAATAATGGAACTTCAAGCCCATTTAATCAATCCGCTTTGTACCTTATTGTTAACCGAACCAGTTGCATGCCAGACCCAAATTCTCTCTCATCCACCCGAAGACGAAAGTAAGATCAGATCTGAAGTTTACGAACCGAAGATAAAATGGATCTGAGTTATACACGCTTTCATTTTCAAAAGCTTTGCTTGGCTACGGTACTTTATTCAGAATGTGCAACAGTATAGTCATCTCTTAGTCGTGTATAGAGAATTCCTTGATCATTTCCTTGGCGGATAACACAAATGAAATCGATTCCCTGACCGCCCATCTTATGAGTCCATTCTTGTCTTGTTGGTTTGTTGTACTATTCTATACCTCTCTCGATTGATCGAAAGACGTTCGACAGCTGGGACGGCCTATAGTGAGGGAACTTTCCTTTTCATGGTAGGAAAATTTAAAGAGGGAGATGCATATGTCCACGGTGATCAAGGTAGAGCGACTCCTTCTTTAAAAGAGGTTGGTTTTATCAAAACTGTTAAATCCGCTTTCGATAAAGAAAAAATAGAAGCCCTTGGTTTGGCCAATGTCAATTCGTATGGCAATGTGGACTCGACTCAGGATGAGGATTTCGCTTTTCATACTGCTGCTATGAGCTGAAAGAGCTGGTAAGCTATCTCACTAAATGAAAAGAAAAAGCACATACGGGTTGACCTCGTTACAAGTGGCAGGGGCTAGCCAAAGAAAGTCAGTCGAACTAGGTTAGGACCCTTGATCTGGTTCAGCTAGGTTCTTCCATGCGAAAATGTATGTGTATCCGTATCTTCTTTTTGTTTATACGTTTGGAGAAACCTGCTAAGCCCGCCTTTCTTATTTAGTGTGATTCAATCTTTCAGCTCAAACTTTCCTCTCGTTCGATGGAAAAGGTAGGAGTACGACTACCTTTTCCTTTTCTTGCCCGAGCGAAGGTATCATTCAGTTTCTACCAAAAAGTTCGTTATCTATTAGTTGCCGTAATCGAATGTATTTCTCATTTCATGTTAGATTCTCCAAGAGCTTCCTAGTTCGTAGTAGACAAAACCTTGGACTTCTATTGGACTTATAGCATTGCCTGGTGAGCTCGCCGTTGAGGGTTGGCCTTACAGGAGATCGAGCAGCCTTTCTTTCCTTGCCTTGTATGCTTTCCCGCATATCGTGTAACTAGCCAACTAGCAAAACTGAGAGGGAGAGGGATCATGTCAAACAATTTGTATGTTCATTTTGTCCGTTCTGTACTTGCATGCTTAGCTTTCTTAGCCAACATCTCTAGTTCCCCCGAACCTAGAGGTTCGCTTATCCAAACCCAACAGTCACACTTTCAGCTGAAAGACTGATTTTTTTCATAAAGTCGGTTCATAGATCAAGAAAGAATGAAGCTGCTTACAGGGACGGTTACGCGATACGTCTTTTCATACTCGCCTTTTCTTTAACCCTGCTATCAACCGAGCCATTCTCGTTTGTTGCTTTAAGGGGTCTCCCCATTGTAGATTACTCGGATTGGTTCTCGCATCCCTGTGCCAAAAAGTATGGGCGAGTTTGGTTTGAGCGTTCATCGATTGGGTGGATCCATATGCTCTGGAGGGGTGAGACGAGGTGTAGCTCATCTATTTTGGGTATGTTGTCCGCTAAAGGTTTTAGGAAATGGGTACAAATTTTCTACATAGGTCATCTGTGGTCGCAATCCTTTTAAGGAAGATGCTCCCAAATAATCGGTGAACAATAGCCTTTAAAGAAGTTTCAGATAGCAAGAAGAGAAAGAACAGAGAATAGGAGTGAGTCGTGCAAGGAAGAAGGAACTAGTAGGTTTAATTTGGGTTCGTTTGAACTAAAAAACGAACCAAAATTTTTCAAACGAACCCAAATTTAAGACTCTCTAGCCCAAAGTCCATATGTGGTAAAAAAAAAAAAACCTTCCGTGGCACATCCAACCATTTCTTTTTCAACCTACACGTATGCTCCAAGCCATACTCACGTAACTAGTCAGAAGATGCGGCCCACAATTGAAAGAAAGACAAGTGTCACAATCGCACTCTTGCAGTAGTAAGACAATAATTATGTGACATTTGTTCTAATCCAGTGAACAAGTCAACCATGCAAAATTCAGACTGAACGAACAATAGCAGTGTATGCTTAAATCACGTTTAGAAGAAATATTTTAGAAAACGTGAGCGAGGAAAGACGTTAAAAACAATTTCAAATAGAGCAATGTTGTAAGCTAAAAGTGAATAAACAACAACTGGTCACGTTCTCCTATCGTACATTTTGGGACATTTTAGTTCTGATGGATGTAGATATGATTTTGAGGACTAATCATACACACCGTAGGGTTAATCTGGTTGATGCTGTCTAGAAACATGACGTTCAACATCATCAAAGAGAAGACAACATCGGGCCTATTGAAGGTGTTGTCAAATATGTACGAAAATACGTCGGCTATGAACAAGGTGTATTTGATGCAGAGGTTGTTCAATCTACAAATATCGATTTGTTGCAAATCATATAAATTAGTTCAACATGATTGTAAGTCAATTGAGTTGGGTGGAAATTATGTTAAAAAATGAAATTAAAGCATTGATTTTTATGTAATTTTTACTCAAGTTGTGGTATACTGTTGTTGCTGCAATCAACAGTTCACGAGGATCTAATAAATTGAAATTTCATGAAATTCAAGATGTCAGCGAAAGCCCAAACGGGAAACTGGAGATTCATCAGACAATGCTCTCATTGTTGATCGAAGGGGAAGAAGTAAATCAAAGAGCCCAAACAAACATGAGCGATCAAAATTAAGAAACCGTGAAAAATCTCCAAACAAACAAAACAAAAAGAGTTGAAATTGTGGAGAAAAATAACACTTTCGGACAGGTTGAACAAAATTGAAGAAAAGAAAAATCACAAATTTGAAGATAACAATAATTCCATGTATTCAGCAGAAGATACTGAGAATACTTTAATCCTTAGCGTGAATAGCCCAATTGAATTTTGGATTTTAGATTCAGTTGCATCGTTTCATTCGTCTCCAAGTAAGGAATTTTTTCAAAATTTCAAATAAGGAAATGTTAGGAAGGTGTATATTGCCGACAATAAAACGTTGGAGATTGAAAAGAAGAGAGATGTCTACATATAAACTCTAACAAGAAATGAGTGAGTGGACATTATAGAATGTCAGAAATATTTTTGATCTCAAGAAGAATCTGATCTCTATTTGTCAGTTGGATAGCACAGGTTATGAAGCCGAGTTTGGAAAGAGTTTGGGAAAGATTGTGAAGGGTGACATGGTGGTAGCATGACCTAAAATATGGAACCCTATACACCAACTAGAGTGTATAAAAAAGGTTGTTGTTGCTAAGAGTGTTTCCAATTCAAGTAACAGCAACAACAACCAAGTTTTTACACCCTACAAGAGTGTCAACAGACTTGCACATATGAGCATCAAAGAAATGAAGATGTTGGGTGGAAATGGAGTTTTAGAAGGCCTAAAATCTATTGATATGGGTGTTTGTGAGAGCTGCGTTATGGAAAAATATAAACGAGTTAGCTTCACAAAAGCTGCTAGAGAACCAAAGAAAGTGCGATTGGAATTGGTCCATACAGACGTTTGGGGACCATCTCTAGTTTCTTCATTTACAGTACCAAAATTTCATGGATTAGATGTCTCGCACTCTGCAACGAAAACTCTCTGTTTTCCTAAGGCTAGTCATATATCCCATGACCACTCTTTTCCTCCTCACGATATCTAGACACTATAACGTTGGTCCAGTATTGTCTTATATAGTTAACGTTCACTCTTTAACGTCCAAGGACATTTTATAACTACCACGAAAATCAAAACATACAATAAATTTATACAAGTTTTACAACATATCATATACTACAAAATAGGGTTAGACTGCTTACTTGGTCGCGGAGAGACGTGTCATTGAGCTGAGTCATAGAGATATACGACTCTTTATCCTAAGAAAAAATTTATATAATTTAAAATCCGGCTGCTCTGATACCAATCCGTCACAACCCAAATTTCAAAGGTTCAAAACTCAAATAGAAACTAAAATTGAAAGTGAAAACAAATAAAAAAAAAAAAAAAAAAAAGTAAATTAATATAAAATAATGTTGTAAAATTAAAATAAGATCGAGAAAACAACACCACATTAAATATAAAATTAAATTAAATTATAAGACGGTGTTGTTCAAATTTATCCAAACAAAAAAGAAAGTGTTTGAGATAGAATTACAAAAAAAAAATACAAAAAAACTCAAACACAAAGACAGACTAACGCTGCATAACAACCCCATCTGTGAGTGCACAACCTTTGAAGGCTCCCTCATACGAACCCATCCAAAATAATCACACTTGTGACCGCATCTCCTGACTTTAAACTTCTAGTCTAAACATGGTTTCGTCACCAAAGCTTTAGAGTTTAATCTATCTTTCCAAAAATATTTTTCTCTTCANTACCTTAAATAAAGTTGGTCTCCTCTAATAAAATAGGAATTTCTCTTAAGATCATTAAGACAATTATGCTTTATCTTAAACACGCCAAACATGAAACTAAAGTGCGTTCAATTTAACTCCATTTTATTGTCATCTTGAATGATGTTTAGGGTATATTCTTGATTTACCTTAAAGCTCTTGTGACATGACAGTTCATATTAGTTAAACTTTCTGCAAAATCACAAGTTAAAAAACAACAACGATGAACCTAGGTCTATTAGTCATTTCAAAGACAATTTCTTTCTCCATCTTATCGATAATAATAATTCAACTAAATCCATATTATGCAAATAAACAAGTTTACGACTCATAAAAACAACTACCTAAATTATGTCCTAAAAATTTGAAAACATAAGTTATAGTTGATAATTACACAAAAATTTCCCTAAATTCATGAATTCGTGTCCAATTAGTTAATCCTAAAGATGGTAACTAGCATATAGTAATTGAAACTCCACATGAAGTAATTTAAAGTTTCCCGAAGTTTATCTCATCTTTAATGAAGCATGAATTGCATTGAAGTTCACGAAATGCTTATAGACTCCAACTCTGAGTACTATTCTTTAATGAAGCATGAATTGCATTGAAGTTCACGAAATGCTTATAGACTCCAACTCTGAGTACTATTAATGCAATTATGTTTCATTGAGTTTGTCATAAATGAAACTAAGGTGCATTCAATACAACTTTATTTTCTTGTCATACGAGACAAAATGGAAAAATTAAATCAAACAAACGGATGAACTGAACCGAATCAATCCAACCCAAATTGATTTAGTTTGTTTTATACTTACCATCATGCTCTTAATACTCAACGCCTTTCTTAACATCCCATCCCAAGGCTTTATTCTCCCAGACACATTCTACATCTAAGGACTTCATGTGTTTCCTGCAATACAACAAAATACGACCTTAATACCTAGGCCTAAGGCTTCATACATACATTTCTAGTGGTAAAACAAGGGTATTTGGTCTAGTGGTATGATTCTTGCTTTGAGTGTGAGAGGTCTCGAGTTTGATTCTCAAAATGCCCCTTCAAGAGATTGTAGTACGAATTGTGGGGATGTAACTTAGATAGTAGAGCGTTCACTTCTGAGGTGGAAAGTTACAGGGTTGATACCTTGCATCTCCAAAATGAATCAATCACTAAATATATTTTTTTTTTTTCAATTTTTTCTTATTTACGACATAATGAGCCGGGATAGTTTTTCATGTCACTATTTTGAAAATTACTTCTTTTCAATTTTTCCTTATTCATGACATGTTGAGTAGCGATATTTCTTCATTTTCACTATTATTGATGATGGAAAATATAGGGTTTTGTGATGCAAGAATTGTAGGGATGTAGCTTCGCTTAGCATGCGAGAGGTACGGCTTAGCATACGAGAGGTACGGGGATCGTTATTTCCTTATTTATGACATAATATGCAGATATACTTTTTCATTTTCACAATTATTGATGAAGGGGCATTTAGGATGTTCATTTCCCATGTGGAAAGTATGGGGATCAATACCTTGCATCTTCAATTAAGGGGCATTTAGGATGTTCATTTCCCATGTGGAAAGTATGGGGATCAATACCTTGCATCTTCAATTGAATCGATTACTAAATATATTATTTCTTTTAAGATTTTCTTATTTAGGACATAATGAGTTGGGATACTTTTTCATTTTCACTATTACTGATACTTTTTCATTTTCACTATTACTGATACTTTTTCATTTTCACTATTATTGATGATGGGAAATTTAGGGTTCTATGATGTAATATTTTATTTCTATTCGCTCATTTAGCATGTGAGAGGTATGGGGATTGGATTGATACCCCATAACTCCAAAAGAAACTATTTGCTATTACTATTTTATTTCTATTCAATTTTTTCTTATTTATGACATAATGAGTAGCGATATTTTTTCATTTTCACTATTATTCATGACGAGACATTTATGTTTTTGTGACGTAAAAATTGTGAAGATGTAGCTTAGACGGTAAAGCGCTTGCTTTGCATGCGAGTTGTACGAAGATTGATAACCTGCATCTCCAAAAGAAAGTATTTAATTTGTTATAATATTTTTTCATTTTCACAATTATCGATGCCCCGCATCACCAAAACAAACTATTTGTTATTAATATTTTGATATTTTTTTATTTTCACTATTATTGATGATAGAACATTTAGGGTTTTAGGATGTAAGAATCATGGGGATGTAGCTCAAATGGTAGAGTGCTCGCTTTGCATGTGAGAGGTACGGGGATCGATGCCCCACATCTCCAAAAATAAGACTATCTATTATTAAAAAATATTGTTTCTTTTCAATTTTTCCTTATTCATGACCTGTTGTGTAGCAATATTTCTTCATTTTCACTATTATTGATGAAGAAAAATTTAGGGTTTTGTGATGCAAAAATTGTGGGGATGTAGCTCAGATGGTAGAGCGCTCGCTTAGCATGTGAGAGGTACGGGGATCGATACCCCACATCTCCAAAAGAAAGAAATGATTTTTTTCAGTATGAGTTAATTTCGATACCCCGCATCTCCAAATGAAAGAAATGATTTTTTTAAGTATGAGTTAATGTAACATGTTAGGTATTTAAGGAGATACTTAACATGTTAGGTATTTAAGGAGATACTTATATAAGGAGGACTTCTTATATGAGAGAAAAAAAAAAAAAAAAGCCTATATGAGGAGGACTTCTTCACTTCTTCACAATTGCAATATCTGACCAATAAATATAATGGTCATTTATAGCTTCTATCACAATAATATAAAATTTGTTAACAAATCCTATATGAGACTGAAAAAGACCGACCGTTCACCACACGCTTGTAAAATAAATTATATCTACCACCTCTAAAATTTTCCATGGCAAACCTTCCAACAGCTTGCACTTCTTCATCATTGACACCCTTAATTGGAACTAGATTTTAAGGCAAATCTTATCCACAACTCACTTAAGAACACTTTTATAGATAGTTTCAACAAACATACTTTGCTCGTGAATACTTTGTAGTTCGATATTTATAGTTGTGGAGAACGCTATTCAAATTGATATGGTCGAATCTTACAACAAAGTCTAATTGAGCCTCCCTCTATTAGGAGATAGCTTCGAATCAAATTCTTTAGTTTGGACAATGGTTGCATTGTTTTAGTCAAACAACCGAGACTAGTGTATTTCCAATAGTATAAACATTTTGTACGTGTATTTTCTTACATATTAACAATTGTATACAAATAATAACTAAATTTATGAGTAAAAGTTTGGATGGAGTTTTATTAAATAGGTAATCTTAAATTATATCTAAAAATATATAAGATTTTTTTTTTATATATACATTTACCAGAACAAATCAAAGATTCAAGAAGATGTCATTCATGCCATGTTTTAATTTTTATTCTTTATTATTTCTCAAAGATTAAAAAAAAAAAAAGTTATCCTCTCTCGCATATGGTTGGTTATTTGATTATTTTCTCTTGAGTGAATTTTAAGTGAAACACATTCTCTACCCAAGTAATTGCAAGATGCAAGCTTCACACTAAGGGGAATCAAAGTCTCAAGTATCAACGTCCTTAAGTGTCAATTTTTATTCTCTATCTCAACATAAATTAAACTTATTTTCGTGAAAATACCTATTTATAAAAGCAAAATATCTCAGAGTTACAAAAATAAAAATGAGATATAGATACGAGACATAAATATGATACCAAATAGATATGGTAACATGTCAATTGTAAAAAACTAGGACACCGATGTGATAATGATACAATAATTAAAAAGAATTATTTCAAAAAATTTATCAATTTTATATTAAAAATAAATTCATATAAATAAGTTTATATGTTTGTATACTTATATTAACAAGTGTTCAGTACATGCCTAACACGTGTCAGATTAGTGAAATTAAGTAATGGCTAACATAATTAAAAAAAAAACATAAAGGAAGA
>NW_019272226.1:50202-51975 GCF_002738345.1 Cucurbita maxima
AAAAAAAAAAAAAAAAAAAAAAAAAAAAAAAAAAAAAAAAAAAAAAAAAAAAAAAAAAAAAAAAAAAACACAAACAAGCCAAAAATCAAGATTTGAAAAGTGTTAAACAGTTTTGATAGATAGACATTTCAAGACTTTACTACTGCAATATTCCCATGAAATCTAACACTAGAGCATCATAAAATTTAGAGAAATGATTGAAATGGTGAATGGGTCCTTGACAATAGGAATGGAAATGGTGAATGGGTCTTTGATGATAGTCGACCGCTATACTCTAGTTTTGGATGTAAGTGATGATTATCGGCAATATGAGTTGTGTCAATACCACACCGTTATCAAGAGGAAGTAAAGTAGAGTATAATAGATCAAGCGATCCATTTGTTGAGAGTACTGTAAGAGGCACACAAGTAAGAATGTTGGATATAACTACTCTTTCACATCAGAGGGATGAGTCTCATAGATCCAACTACAATATCAAAGAAACTTCGGGTGGTAGTGATTGCTTGCATTGATGTCTCCGTGGTATCCCAGAAACATGTAACATGATTTTTCTTTCTCAAATATTGCTTCTTAAAACTTCACTTTTGAGTAATCGAGGAAGGCTACTTAATTTGCAGCCTCTAGTGAAGATGATCACTCTGAGGTGGGTTTGTTAGTGAAGATGCAATTATATATAATCACGGTTTTATATCAATGGTTCCATTTATATCTATAAATGAAATTTGTGGTGTATTTTTTAGAAATTCAACAATAATCATATGTTATTCGGTTACAATTCTAAAGAAATTCAACTTTCGACCTTTTGTGAATGCTCAAACCTACTTGCAAAGTATTGTCGATTATGATCCATAATACTCACCGGCTCGAAATTGAGGTTTGTTCATGTTTGAAATTGTGACAAACCAAAAGACAAGATGCTTATTAATATTGTTTGTGATTGTTGTTGTGAATTCTTCATCTTTGAATACATATTTTGGTTGGTTCATGAATTTTTCCATCTTTTAAAAATATTATTTTTTTAGTTCGAGCCTAATTTCATAATAGGCGATTGATGAATTTTTCTATCTTTTAAAAATATTATTTTTTTAGTTCGAGCCTAATTTCATAATAGGCGATTGAATCACAATATTGCAATATTTTAAGTTACTTTTAAGATTAAAGGTCGATGAATAAACTAAGTACTACAAGTTCTTTTTATGCATCTTATTTTGATATAGCACATAAAGTAATTACTGAGTTTGACAAAATTGAAATAAAATCAAATAAAATCACTCAAACAAATCAATAAAATTGAAAAAAAATTAGCGTTATGACACTTCCTTCAACTCCAAGGGGCGGTAAACCAAGGATTCCTTCGCCCAAGACCCATGATCCAACTCCCAACATGGAATTGATAAGCTATAAAATCATTCCAAGAACCTCAATGGATGGGTTACAAACTCACATTACCAATCTCGACAACTGGACGTGTCACCGGCGTTAGAAGAACGACTGCATCAGAGCAAGTCCATGGGGATAGAAGATCCCGTTGAAGGATGATAGACCAACCGTAATCTTCAGCCCAACGAGCCAAGCTTTTGTAGAAGCAAGAACCCTTGTATTAAAGAAATTAACATCTTCTTATACAAAATTTGGATAAACCAAGAGATAAAGCTAGAATTAGATTATGAGATCCAAGAGTGAGAAGCAAGATTTGACAAGACATAAACTAGAATTAGATTATGAGATCCAAGAGTGAGAAGCAAGATTTGGAACCTTTTTCAAAATTGAGTC
>NW_019272226.1:52029-57432 GCF_002738345.1 Cucurbita maxima
AACATAAAAACGACAAAGATATGTTCAGATTTCTATAAGGGGGAACGTCTCAACTTAAGAGATCAATTTCATTGATCACAAATATGCTTTTACATAATAATTTGTTATAGTCTCCCCACAAAAAAAAAAAAATAGTGCCCCTGATTTAATCTCGATCCCTTTAAATCTCCACAGAAGACCAAGTCAATTTGAGCATTACAAACTTTATGAAATTAAAATAATAAATAAAGTTTTCTAACCACTCATGAAATGATGCTTGCAACTTCATCCGCTACTTAAACCGTGCAAATATTTACTTATGAAATGACGGTTGAACCTAGCCTATCCAATTTTGTAGATGAAGTATGAATGCTTGTTGAATCTTCTTGGCCTTGGGTTGTGTAATAGGTCCAGTTGGAACACCGTGATTCTTATCATCATCCCCCTCTTCAAAAGGATTCGTCCTCGAATCAGAAAAATCATCACCTACATCAAAAGAACTCAACTCAGTAACATTGAAAGTAGAATGTACACCGTGATTCTTATCATCATCCCCCTCTTCAGGATTCGTCCTCGAATCGGAAAAATCATCACCTACATCAAAGGGACTCAACTTAGCAACATTGAAAGTATAATGTATTGACAATTCTATGGGACGATCAATTTTATTGTTTCATGCAATCAAATGAGTCATTTTACTAATTGTCTTACGGATCATTTATAGTCAAATAAAGAATTAGAAATTCACGCTATGTTTAGATCTACAGACTCACTCCTAATTGAATTGAGCTATCTATGGTTAACATTATAATGAAAGTTCATCAGTAAAATTATTTACGCTAATTCATTGAAACTTTAAAAACAAATCATCTCTAAATTTAGATAAGATAGTAAGTTATACTAATTGAATCAGGTGTGGTGAAGGTCGAACAAACACGTGACCTTCAAATCTTCAATATTACGCTCTCCCAACTAAGTTATCCCCCTTAACATTGAAAATGAAAATTTGGAAATTTTAAAAAGAAATAATCACTAAATTTAGATTATATAGTAATTTTAAAAAGAAATAATCACTAAATTTAGATTATATAGTAATTTTAAAAAGAAATAATCACTAATTTTAGATTGAATATTCGAGTTATGCAAGTTAGTCAACTTGAATTAGGTGCGGTGAACGTGGATCAAACACGTGACTTTTAGATCTTCATTAGTGCTCTCCAAACTGAGCTATCCTGCTAACATTAAAAATAAAAATTCATCGGTAATTTTAGATTGAATATTCGAGTTATGCAACTTAGTCAACTTGAATCTCCCGCTAACATTAAAAATAAAAATTCATCGGTAATTTTAGATTGAATATTCGAGTTATGCAACTTAGTCAACTTGAATCTCCCGCTAACATTAAAAATAAAAATTCATTAGTAAAAGTCAAGTAATTTTAAAAAGAAATAATTACTAATTTTAGAGTGAATATTCAGGTTATGTAAGTTAGTCAACTTGAATCTACAGCTAACATTAAAAATAGACTGGAGTCGAGTTATGTGACTTGAATCAGGTGCGGTGAACGTGGATCGAACACGTGACCTTCAGATTTTNTGCTTGTTGAATCTTCTTGGCCTTGGGTTGTGTAATAGGTTCAGTTGGAACACCGTGATTCTTATCATCATTCCCCTCTTCAAAAGGATTCGTCCTCGAATCAGAAAAATCATCACCTACATCAAAACAACTCAACTCAGTAATATTGAAAGTACACCGTGATTCTTATCATCATCCCCCTCTTCAGGATTCGTCCTCGAATCAGAAAAATCATCACCTACATCAAAGGGACTCAACTTAGCAACATTGAAATATAATGTATTGACAATTCTATGGGAAGATCAATTTTATTGTTTCATGCAATCAAATGAGTCATTTTACTAAATGTCTTATGGAGCATTTATAGTCAAATAAAGAATTAGGAATCCACGCTATCTTTAGATCTACAGACTCACTCCCAATTGAATTGAGTTATCTATGGTTAACATTATAATGAAAGTTCATCAGTAAAATTATTTACGCTAATTCATTGAAACTTTAAAAAGAAATCATCTCTAAATTTAAATAAGATAGTAAGTTATACTAATTGAATCAGGTGTGGTGAAGGTCGAACAAACACATGACCTTCAAATCTTCAATATTACGCTCTATGGATATCATTTCTATTTCTAGAATTGAAACAAATTAGAATTCTGAACTCTCACGACTTCTTGGTGATAGGAAATTTTCCCGAAGCAAATCATAATGATTTTTGGTTCTCTTTTCATTCATTTTTTTGATTTATTGCAATGGATTTACTAAAACTCTTTTTTGTAAGGATAGTCTTTTTCTTGATATTTAGTACTTATTTATTGCAATGGATTTACTTATTTTAATATTTTGTCCATCATTTTGTACAACGAACATGTTCAATAATAAATATTTATTTTTTAATAATTCCTTACTAACCTGAAACTCCTTGGGAACTATTAGAATCTCCAAATTCATTTCTCATCTTTAAATACAAGATACACTAATTTTCATGAGAACAACTTAGTATAATCCATGGTTTGAATTTTCATTTTTATTCAAATTTAAAATAAAGAATTTGATTGGTATAATCCATGGATTACTCAAAACAAAAGTTCTAGATTATTTTTTTTATTCAACTGAGTATTTCTTCCTTAGTTCTCATCCAATCAAAAAAAATTATTTTTTTTATTGTTCAATGGGTTGAATTCTTAATTTATTGTGAGATAATTAAAATCTTCCTTATAAATTTTTTCAATGAGTTCAAAATTATTACCCTAGGTTTAGTATTTTGATTAGAGATTCTTCTTTCTTATTCTTAATCAAATTTTTTAGTGGGCTTGACTTAGTTGATACATGATTTATGTTGTCTTTCATTTTCTTTTCGTTTGTTTGAAAAAATATATCGATCAATTCCGATTCTTTCTTTTTCTATTTATTGTTTTCTTTTCTTTTTCAATGTTGGTTTAAGCTCCTCCTATAAAGTCTGAAGAAGGAGCAACAATACGGAATAAGAATCGAGAAAGGTCGATCCCCCAATCAAAAGCAATGAGCGTTTAGATTATAGGTCTCCTACTCTTAGATTTCTTCCAAATTCGAGAGCAATCCTCCACCATTTCTCTTCAAACTTAATCCTACAGTTTCTCAACAAGATTACCCAAAGAAATGCTTCAATAAAAGACCACGAAGAAAAATAACCTCGAGAGCGTGCTAAATTGAAGGAAATAAGTTTCGAAATTAAATTGAGGATAAGAGTCGAATTCCTCTCTACGATCTCTTTTCCTTCAAATTAAGGATTCCTCTAGCTTCAAAGGAAGAAGTTGAGTAAACTTGATGAAGGAATCGAGAGCTGAAACGTCGTAGAACAAACTACCTACGAGATCAAAAATCTGGCGTTTCGAGTGAGTTGCATACCGAGAACGATTTCTAGGAGTTAAGGTTCTACACTCAAAGAGGTTCCTAAAAAAAAAACGTTGTAAATGAAAAAATAGGGCCTTGAAACCCCTAGAATCGGCTACCCAATAAGAAATCGTTTGTTTTATCTCCAACGATAAATCAGATTTTGGATGAACTTTGGAAGCGAATATCTTAGGCTACGATCCACGAGAAGGTATCAAATAAATCCCTAGCCCTTTCTTGTAACATCCATCTTTAAGTTTCATGAAGAAATCAAGGAAAGAAACGCTGTAGATGGGCTGTATAAGCTGAGTTTCAGATGGCGGCGATGCGAAAAATGCACATCTTCTTCCTATTTAGAGGAAGCAAACGATGATACGGCCAGTTCAACTGAATTGTCCAAGTCAACTCAAAATTTGACCTTTTCTCTCGTTTTCTCAATTTTAACCCCATTCCAGACCGATTCTCATAAAAAAACATTATGGTTTCATAAACTAGACACAATAAGGAGTATGTGGAAGGAAATTTGAAGTCATTCGGATACTGGAAGCTCAAGAATGGAGGTCCCAAACATCAACGACGAGACAAGTAGCCCCCTTGGACTCTTTGTTAAGAAATACTTGTAGAAATCGCTTGGATTTTTATATGAACCCTAAACCAAGTATGAATAAGGATATATGAAAGAAAAATCCAAATAACTGTGAGTTAAGACCCTGAACCAATCAAATAGCTCGAGGTTTAAATAACGTTAAAATAACCCACTATATGAGTTCACCTATCAAATTTTAATACTGAGCATATTATAGCATGTTGAGGTTAGATATGAAATTTGGGGGTCATTGGATAAGGATAAGGAGGTGAAATGGTGTAAAATGACCATAATGCCCCTATATTATTTCAATATTCACTCTAGAAACAAGGGTTAAAAACTATATTATTTCAAACCCTCCATTGTTGCTTCTACTTTGCATGAAAATGCTTCCACTAAATCATGTTACTAACTAGTTGGTTTGGGTTCGATTCAATTCTTGGGTCCACTAGATTGAAACGACCCAGCTCAATTAAACTCTTGATAATATAAAAATCATAAGTTTCTTAAATTACATTAACTTAAACCCCTAATTTTTTTTTTTAGAATGTTTAGGTTTGTGTCTAGTTGATCTCTAAATGCTTAAAAGTATCTAATAAGACTTCTTCTCAAATGAGTGATTTGATATATCATAGAGGACAAAATATTTATTTGTTTCAAATATCTTAGGTTGACAATTCTTGTCAAAGTATTTTGAATATTATCATTGTGAATTACTAATGCCTGATTGATTTTCATTAATAACAATATCTCATAACTCGGGTAAAGATGACATCAAAATTAATACTTTAATTTCATCTTCAAAATTTATTTCCACTTAACTCAGTTGACTTATAATCATAATAGTCACCGTTACACAAATATTTACAAACTTAAAAGATAAAATTATAAGGAGTACAAGAGAAAAGTGCTTAAAATAGTTTCAAAATATAGAAGAAAAAGATAATAGGGATGGGTCAAAGTCAACATTTGTTTTCTAGTTAGCATGGTATGGTCAAAACTTATTTATTTCTTTGAAATGTTCTACCATTTACATGTTTTCATTTTTCTACTTTTATTTTACCTGCATTTAGAAATGAAGCAAAATTAGTCTGGTTGTCACGCTTAGACCTATTATCCTTCCACCAATAGGAGCAAAAGGCAACGTTACTATGTGAAACTAGTTTCATGTCATTTATTTAACAATAAGGGTGTTAGCATGCATTTAGAAATGAACCCATATTTAAAAAATTTAGATAAAATAGAAAAGAATTGTTATCTCAAAGATAATGATACTATGTGAAACTAGCCTCAAGATGCTTCCTTAACTCTTAGGGGCGGTAAACCAACGGTTCCTTCACCCAAGACCCATGGCCCAACTCCCAACATGGAAGGGATAATCTAGAGAATCATTC
>NW_019272226.1:57442-61249 GCF_002738345.1 Cucurbita maxima
CAAGTATTTTGAATATTATCATTGTGAATTACTAATGCCTGATTGAATTTCATTAATAACAACGGTTCCTTCCTTAACTCTTAGGGGCGGTAAACCAACGGTTCCTTCACCCAAGACCCATGGCCCAACTCCCAACATGGAAGGGATAATCTAGAGAATCATTCCAAGAACCCTAACGGATGGGTTACAAACTCACATTATCAAGCTCGACAACAAACAATGTCGCCGGCAAACTTATGAAGACTACATGAAATTATGAATATATTGATGTAGGATTTTTTTAATTTACCCATTTTTAAAATGTTAAATTATGTAAAATTACTACCCAAAGCTAGAACCTTATTTTAGAATGTTAAAGGGCACTAGTTTTGAAAGTTCATGAATATTTTAGGTACTAATGGTTTTGTCAATATAGGAATGCAACTAATATTAATATTCATACTAAAAAATTACTTTTTTATGTTTATGTCACCAGCCATTTCCGAAGCAAGTTAAAAGAGGTTGAACACAAAGTAAAATGTTTTCTCGAAATAAAAAAAGAATTAAAATATAATAAACATATATATTTACATTATATTCAAAATAGAGTTTATAGGTTCATAGTACAAAATAAGGGAAAGGTTAAAAAAAATCATTTTAAAACATCAAAAATAGTTTTGGTGGGGTTGTTGGTCTAGGGCAACTACTCTTAGTTACATCAAAAATATGGAAAACATGAGTGAGTACCTAATTGTAAGTTTTTAACCATGTTCATAGTGGGTGCTTGGATCTCGGTGGTCGGAAGCAAATCGAACGAAGTGTCTGTCCAAAATAAAAGGGCGTTTTTAACCATAATCATAGTGGGTGCTTGGATCTCGGTGGTCGGGAGCAAATCGAACAAAGTGTGTCTGTCCAAAATAAAACGGCCCAACCAAATTCGAACTGGTGACCTCTTGATCTACAATCAAATGCTCTACCAATGAGCTATGAACCCATTTTACATGATTTCAACCTTAGTGACCCCTTTTACAGAGTGTCAGTCCAAAAGTGTAAAAAGTGTCTATCCAAAATAGAAAGGCCAAAAAGATAATTCAAACATAATTCATCTACAAACTACCCAAAGCTATTAAATACAAATTGAAGAAAATAAGAAATAACATAAATAATCTTAAATGTAATTCAACTCCCGAAGATAAAAAGTCTTCAAATTACATTCCAATGTCAAGTGATATTTTATTACAACTCAATTCTTTTCTTGATTTATAGTAATTGAACTCAAAAGTATGACAAATACGCTGGATTTATTTTAAATTTCCTTTAAAATTGTTGTGCACGGAGTACGATGGAAATAATATATATATATATATTTTTACTGTTTTGTAATTTGTATGGTATTATTAGAGGCTTTTGAATGAAATATGATAATTGATTCTCGGTCCTCTTTGACAATTTTAGATACCTCCATATCCGATATTTGATGCATCACGTTTCACTATGAGATCTGCCCTTGGGTCAATAAGACTTAAGTCTAGAGTTTATTTGACTAATGATTTGATTTTTTTGTGTTGTAGAGATATCTTTTACAAATCAAGACTTTGTATTATTTTCAAGACACTCATCAAGACATTTGTAAATATGCCTGTATCTTGAAGGATTTAGGACACATAATTGAGAGAACCTAAATTTTTTTTGAAGTTGGCTTTTCTAGGCTACGTCATCACGAAAGTTTGAGACAAACTCAATGGACCATTGAATGGGTTTTATAAGGCTCAAATAAATTTAAAATCCAAGAAAGCGGATCTGAGTTTGATATTATTTGATTTTGGGTATGGACACAACTAGCTGATTTCTTTTGATTGCATTAATGAATGTATGTAGATGTTTAAAGTGTTCATCTTAATGGTTTTAGAAAATATCAACACATCATCAATATAAACTATTGATATTTTTTGAAAGAATTGAAAATATCATTCATAATCATCTGAAATTCGGATGGAGTGTTTTTTAGCCTAAATCGCATGACGTTCCTCTTATATTTTCTAAACTGGACATTAAATGCTATTTTATATTTGTCCTTTTAGGAAATTAGAATTTTTCGAAATCCCAATTTCATATCGAATTTTATAAAAACATTTGACTCTAAATTCTTTTTATCAAATCATTTTTNTCCTCTTTGACAATTTTAGATACCTCCATATCCGATATTTGATGCATCACGTTTCACTATGAGATCTGCCCTTGGGTCAATAAGACTTAAGTCTAGAGTTTATTTGACTAATGATTTGATTTTTTTGTGTTGTAGAGATATCCTTTACAAATCAAGACTTTGTATTATTTTCAAGACACTCATCAAGACATTTGTAAATATGCCTGTATCTTGAAGGATTTAGGACACATAATTGAGAGAACCTAAATTTTTTTTGAAGTTGGCTTTTCTAGGCTACGTCATCACGAAAGTTTGAGACAAACTCAATGGACCATTGAATGGGTTTTATAAGGCTCAAATAAATTTAAAATCCAAGAAAGCGGATCTCTGTTTGATATTATTTGATTTTTGGTATGGACACAACTAGCTGATTTCTTTTGATTGCATTAATGAATGTATATAGATGTTTAAAGTGTAAATCTTAATGGTTTTAGAAAATATCAACACATCATCAATATAAACTATTGATATTTTTTGAAAGGATTGAAAATATCATTCATAATCATCTGAAATTCGGATGGAGTGTTTTTCAGCCTAAATCGCATGACGTTCCTCTTATATTTTCTAAACTGGACATTAAATGCTATTTTATATTTGTCCTTTTAGAAAATTAGGATTTTTCAAATCCCAATTTCATATCGAATTTTATAAAAACATTCGACTCTAAATTCTTTTTATCAAATCATTTTTTATTTGGATTGGATATCTTATTTATTCTAAAACCTAATTCAAAGGTTTGTAGTTAATTACCAGTATCAGTATTTCTGGTTTCTTTTCTAACATGTTGTTAACCTAAAATGTCAGACACGACCACATGCTCTTTGAAGACCTTATCAGCTTCCTCTGCAAAATATCACCTAAAATTTCAAAGTATTTAGTGTTTGATGCTTTTTGACTTAACCCTAAGGTTCTATTTACGGTGAACTTGTGATAATTTTTGTCAAATTATATATTTGAATACCTAATACATTAAGATATAATATCTTATTTAAATAATATTAAAATGTCGTAGAATATCATAATATATGTTTAATTAATATGAATCTCATTCAAATTTTAAATATATATTTTTATTTAATGTTTATGATACACATCAATTATTTTACTGTTTAACATATCAAATACCTTAATATGTTTTGATATTATACTTCACGACTATAGGAACTTACTCAGAGGATTTGAGAGTTACGTTGGCCCACAATGCATCTCATGGACAACGCAAAACTATGGTGGTGCTCGAAGGTGAGTTGTATAAAAAACTAGTCATGCACCAAAAAATCATGGGAAGACCATTGATGGAATTGAAGCAATCGACGCTCCCCTGGATGGGTTTCCAATCAAAGACCTAATGTTTGATGTTGACTCTTTTGAAGAAAGAGACACATGATCGAAGAACAAGAAACGTGGCGGTAGCTCTGAGAACTCTATTACACTCATAAAAAAATGTGTCGAAGAGTTAGACATTACAGAGAAGATTTTGCTTTCATCGAGGAGGCCCGAGTTTGATTCTCGACAATGAAATTTTATTTTCTTATTTCTTTTATTTTATAGTTTCATATTTAAACTTTACCTAGGTTTTGAGAAGCATTATAATGGATGAGTTCAATAGTATCTTAAATTCA
>NW_019272226.1:61259-69242 GCF_002738345.1 Cucurbita maxima
AGAAGCATTATAATGGATGAGTTCAATAGTATCTTAAATTCAAAAGACTCTTATGAACTTGGTTTGAGAGTCACTATAATGATCGAAGTTATCTTAGATTAAAAAGACTTTTATGAACTTTGAACCTTTAATAGGGTTATGTCATAGATATTTGGTTCAATTTCAACAAGTGAGATTGAGGTGATTCAAATGGTTAATGTGATAATCCGGTCATTTTCAAGGTCTCTTTTGTTGAACGCCATCATGGCTGAGATGACTGAGATGAGCACCCAAGTGAGTTTGACAAGGAGGGTCGTAGAGAACCCCACCCCAAGCCAAGCTCATTTTGGGCTTAACAAACTTAAAATCTAAAAACACAAACCCTTAAATGTGAACTCGATTCTAAGGAATTAAAAAACTTTATTTTTGACGTAGAACAATACTTGAAGGTTACACGAACTTGCTCGTAGGACCTAAGAGTTACGTTGGCCACAATGCATCTCATGGACGATGGCGCTCGAAGGTGGATGATATAAAAAATGGGTCATGCACCATAAACTCATGGGAAGACCGTTGATGGAATCGATGCAATTGACGCTCCCCTGGATGGGTTGCCAATTAAAGACCTGAGGTTTGATGTTGACTCTTTTGAAGAAAAAACCAACGATTGAACACCTCAAAATATCGCGGTAGCTCTAAGAACTCTACCATACGACCTGAGAGTTACGTTAGCCGCAATGAATCTCATGGATGATGCAACACTATGATAGTGCTCGATGGTGAATGATATATAAAATGGGTCATGCACCATAAACTCATGGGAAGATCGTTGATGGAATCGATGCAATCAATGCTCCCCTGATGGGTTGCCAATGAAAGACCTAACATTTGATGTTGACTCTTCTGAAGAAAGAGCCACATAATCGAACAGCTCGAAGCATCCTGGTAACTCTGAGAACTCTAACACACAAAAGGAAGGACGTGTCAAAGAGTTAGACATTAAGCAAAAGATCATGTTAAAACTCTTCAGCAATCTGACAAAAGACTTCAGGACATTCTCACCAAAAATCCATTGTCATCTAGAGGTTAGGATATCTGGCTTTCATTGAGGAGACTTGGGTTCGATTCCTGTCAATGAAATATTATTTTTCTTATTTCATTTTATTTTACAGTTTCTATCTTAGATTAAAAAGACTTTTATGAACTTGGTACCTTTGTTAAAGTTATGTTATAGATATTTGGTTCAATTTCAACAAGTGGGGTTGAGATGATTCAAATGGTTAATGCGATAATCCAGTCGTTTTCGAGGTCTCTGTTGTTGAACGACATCATGGTTGAGACAAGCAGGTGATTCAAATGGTTAATGCGATAATCCAGTCGTTTTCGNTCGAAGGTGAATGGTATATAAAATGGGTCATGCACCATAAACTCATGGGAAGATCGTTGATGGAATCGATGCAATCAATGCTCCCCGGATGGGTTGCCAATCAAAGACCTAACATTTGATGTTGACTCTTCTGAAGAAAGAGCCACATAATCGAACAGCTCGAAGCATCCTGGTAGCTCTGAGAACTCTAACACACACAAGGAAGGACGTGTCGAAGAGTTAGACATTAAGCAAAAGATCATGTTAAAACTCTTCAGCGATCTGACAAAAGACTTCAGGACATTCTCACCAAAAATCCATTGTCATCTAGCGGTTAGGATATCTGGCTTTCATTGAGGAGACTTGGGTTCGATTCCTGTCAATGAAATATTATTTTTCTTATTTCATTTTATTTTACAGTTTCTATCTTAGATTAAAAAGACTTTTATGAACTTGGTACCTTTGTTAGAGTTATGTTATAGATATTTGGTTCAATTTCAACAAGTGGGGTTGAGGTGATTCAAATGGTTAATGCGATAATCCAGTCGTTTTCGAGGTCTCTCTTGTTGAACGACATCATGGTTGAGATGAGCAGGTGATTCAAATGGTTAATGCGATAATCCAGTCGTTTTCGCGGTCTCTCTTGTTGAACGACATCATGGTTGAGATGAGCACCCGAGTGAGTTTGACAAGTTGGGCTGTAGAGAACCACAGCTCAAGCCAAGTTCACGTGGCCTTAAAAAACTTAAAATCCAAGAACACAACCCCTTAAATGGAAACCGGGATGCTAAGGAATTAAAAAGATTTATTTTTGACGTAGAACAATACTCGAAGATTACTGGAACTTGCTCATAGAACCTAAGAGTTACGTTGGTCGCAATGCATCTCATGGACGATGCAAAACTATGGTGGCGCTCGAAGGTGAATGGTAAAAAAAAAGGGTCATGCACCATAAACTCATGGGAAGACTGTTGATGGAATCAATGCAATTGACGCTCCTCTAGATGGGTTGTCAATCAAGGACTCGATGTTTGATGTTGATCCTTTTGAAGAAAGCGCCAAACGATCGAACAGCTCGAATAGTCTCGGTAGCTCTGAGAATTCTATCACACACATGAAAGGACGTGTCAAAGAGTTAGACATTACCCAAAATATTATAGTAAAACTCATTAGCGATTAGACAAAAGACTCCAAGACAACTACACTTAAAATTCATTGTTGTCCTACGGTTTGTATATTTTGCTTTCACATAGGAGATTATGGTTTAATTCTCTGAAATGGAATATTATTTTCTTATTTCTTTTTATTTTATATTTTCATCTTTTGTCACCAATTATATTTAAACTTTGCCTAAGTTTGAGAGGCACTTTTATGGTCAAGTTCAATAGTATCTTAGATTAAAAAGACTTTTATGAACATCGTACCTATGTTAGTGTTATTTTATAGATATTTGTTTCAATTTCAACAAGTGGGGTTGAGGTGATTCAAATGGTTAATGCGATAATCCGGCTATTTTTTAGGTCTCTCTTGTGAAACGCCATCATGGTTGAGATGAGCACCCGAGTGAGTTTAACAAGGAGACTCGAATTTAAACTTTACCTACGTTTGAGAGGCACTATAATGGTCAAGTTCAATGGTATTTTAGATTAAAAAAACCTTTTATGAACTTTGTACCTTTGTTAGTGTTACTTTGTACCTTTGTTAGTGTTACTTTGTACCTTTGTTTGTATTACTTTGTACGTTTGTTAGTGCTATGTTATAGACATTTGGTCAAGTTCAACAAGTGGGGTTAAGGTGATTCAAATGGTTAATGTCACTTTATTTGATTCAAATTGTTAATGTGATAATCCAGTTGAACAGTTACCAGTTATTTCCAAGGTCTCTCTTATTGAACGCCAACAAGGCTGAAATGATTGAGATGAGCACCCGAGTGAGTTTGACAAATTGAAATAAAATAAAATAAAATCACTCAAACAAATCAATAAAATTGAAAAAAAACTAGCCTTTTGACACTTCCTTCAACTCGAAGTGGCGGTAAGCCAAGGATTCCTTCGCACAAGACCCATGATCCAACTCCCTACATGGAAATGATAAGTTATAGAATCATTCCAAGAACCTCAATGGATGGGTTACAAACTCACATTACCAATCTCGACAACTAGATGTGTCACCGGCGTTAGAAGAACGACCGCATCAGAGCAAGTCATGGGGATAGAAGATCCCATTGAAGGATGATAGACCAACCGTAATCTTCAGCCCAACGAGCCAAGCTTTTGTAGAAGCAAGAACCCTTGTATTAAAGAAATTAACACCTTCTTATACAAAAGTTGGATAAACCAAGATATAAAGCTAGAATTAGATTATGAGATCCAAGAGTGAGAACAAAATTTGAAACCTTTTTCTAAATTGAGTCACTTTACAGTCGAACTTGATCAAGGCTTGATTGAATAACTCAGATGCAATCTACCACAAGAATTGCATGAAACTTAAAAACGACAAAGATATGCTAAGATTTCTATAAGGGGGGACCTCTCAACTTAAGAGATCAATTTCATTGATCACAAATATGTTTTTACATAATAATTTGTGGGTATATATAGTCTCCCCACAAAAAAAGTTAGTGCCCGTGATCTAATCTCGATCCTTTAAATCTCCACACAAGACGAAGTCAATTTGAGCATTACAAACTTTATGAAACTAAAATAATAAATAAATTTTTCTAACCACTCATGAAATGATGCTTGCAACTTCATCCGCTACTTCAACCGTGCAAATATTTACTTTTGAATCTCCAAAAGATCTTGACTCAAACGAATCAGCTTGTAACACATGAAATGACGGTTGAACCTAGCCTATCCAATTTTGTAGATGAAGTATGAATGCTTGTTGAATCTTCTTGGCCTTGGGTTGTGTAATAGGTTCAGTTGGAACACCGTGATTCTTATCATCGTCTCCCTCTTCAAAAGGATTCGTCCTCGATTCAGAAAAATCATCACCTACATAAAAAGAACTCAACTCAGTAACATTGAAAGTAGAATGTACACCGTGATTCTTATCATCATCCCCCTTTAAAAGAACTCAACTCAGTAACATTGAAAGTAGAATGTACACCGTGATTCTTATCATCATCCCCCTTTTCAGGATTCGTCCTCGAATCAGAAAAATCATCACCTACATCAAAGGGACTCAACTTAGAAACATTGAAAGTAGAATGTATTGACAATTCTAGAGGAAGATCAATTTTATTGTTCCATGCAATAAAATGAGTCATTTTACTAAATGTCTTACAGAGCATTTATAGTGAAATAAAGAATTAGGAATCCAAGCTATCTTTAGATCTAGAGACAGCACTCCCAATTGAATTGAGCTATCTATGCTTAACATTAAAATGAAAATTCATCACTAAAATTATTTACGCTAATTCATTGAAATTTTAAAAAGAAATCATCTCTAAATTTAGATAAGATAGTAAGTTATACTACTTGAATCAGGTGTGGTGAAGGTCGAATAAACACGTGACCTTCAAATCTTCAATATTACTCTATCCCCTGTAACATTGAAAATGAAAATTCAGAAATTTTAAAAAGAAATAATCACTAATTTTAGATTGAATATTCAGGTTATGCAAGTTAGTCAACTTGAATTAGGTTCCGTGAACGTGGATCAAACACGTGACTTTCAGATCTTCACTGATGCTAGGAATCCAAGCTATGTTTAGATCTACAGACACACTCCCAATTTAATTGAGCTATCTATGCTTAACATTAAAATGAAAATTCATCAGTAAAATTGTTTACGCTAATTCATTGAAATTTTAAAAAGAAATCATCTCTAAATTTAGATAAGATAGTAAGTTATACTACTTGAATCAGGTGTGGTGAAGGTCGAATAAACACGTGACCTTCAAATCTTCAATATTACTCTCTCCCCTGTAACATTGAAAATGAAAATTCGGAAATTTTAAAAAGAAATAATCACTAATTTTAGATTGAATATTCAGGTTATGCAAGTTAGTCAACTTGAATTAGGTTCCGTGAACGTGGATCAAACACGTGACTTTCAGATCTTCACTGATGCTAGGAATCCAAGCTATGTTTAGATCTACAGACAGCACTCCCAATTTAATTGAGCTATCTATGCTTAACATTAAAATGAAAATTCATCAGTAAAATTGTTTACGCTAATTCATTGAAATTTTAAAAAGAAATCATCTCTAAATTTAGATAAGATAGTAAGTTATACTACTTGAATCAGGTGTGGTGAAGGTCGAATAAACACGTGACCTTCAAATCTTCAATATTACTCTCTCCCCTGTAACATTGAAAATGAAAATTCGGAAATTTTAAAAAGAAATAATCACTAATTTTAGATTGAATATTCAGGTTATGCAAGTTAGTCAACTTGAATTAGGTTCCGTGAACGTGGATCAAACACGTGACTTTTAGATCTTCACTGATGCTCTCCAAAGTGAGCTATCCCGCTAACATTAAAAATAAAAATTCATTGGTAAAGATATTTTCACTACTTCATTGAAATTTTAAAAAGAAATAATCACTATTAAAATAATCACTAATTTTAGATTGAATAGTCAGGTTATGCAAATTTTAAAAAGAAATAATCACTATTAAAATAATCACTAATTTTAGATTGAATAGTCAGGTTATGCAACTTGGTCAACTTGAACGTGGATCAAACCCGTGACCCCTTGAGATCTTTAGTGACTCTCTCCCAACTAAGCTATCCCTTCTAACATTGAAAATGAAAATTCGAAAATTTTAAAAAGAAATAATCACTAATTTTAGATTGAATAGTCATGAGTGAAGTTATGTGACTTGAATCAGGTGCGGTGAACGTGGATCGAAGAACACGTGACCTTCAGATTTTCAATCTAACGCTCTCAAAACTGAGTTATCCTCAGTAATATTTGGAAAAAAAATCATAAATAAAGGTATTTCCGCTAATTCATTATATTTTAAAAAGAAATAATCACTAATTTTAGATTGAATAGTCGGGTTATGCAACTAAAATCAGGTGTGGTGAACGTGGAGATCAAACACGTGACCTTCAAATCTTCAGTTTGACGTTCTCCTAATAGAGTTATCCCCGCTAATATTAAAAATGAAAATTCATAAGTAAAGGTACTTCCACTAATTCATTATATTTAAAAAAGAAATAATCACTAATTTTAGATTGAATAAGCAAGTTATGTTTTTAGATTGTATGGTCAAGTAATAAACTTGTATCAGGTGCGTTGAACGTGGATAAAACAAGTGTGAACTTCAAATATTCCGTCTAACAATCTCCCAACTGAGCTACTCTTGCTAACATTAAAAATGAATATTCATCAATAAAGGTATTAGGTACGCTTCTGGAAATTCAACAAAAGGCAATAGTATTAGACCGAGATGTCAGATTTAAATCTCGCATCTGAAAAATTCAACAAATATTGGAAGACATGTTGAGGGTATATGTGATGGATTTTGCAGAAAGCTGAGATAAGTACCTACCCTTTATGAAATTCGCTTATAATAATAGTTGCCAAGCCACCATACAAATGGCCACATACGAGGTTCTCTATGGACGAAGATTTTGATCCCCTATCTTTTGGGAAGAAGGGCGGCAAACGATAACTATTGGGCCAGAGCTGGTGCAAATTACCAACACCGCAGTCCAGAAGATTAAAGCTAGGATACAAACCGCACAAAGCCGAGAGAAAAGCTATGTAGACCTAAGGCGCAAGGACATGGAATTGTAGGTAGGGGATCATATATTCCTAAAGGTAGCACCCCATGAGAGAGGTGCTCAGGTGGGGTAAAAAGGGGAAGCTAAGCCTTAGGTTTATCCGTCCCTTTGAGATATTAGAAAGGATTGGATCTGTGGCCTATAGAATCGGACAATGCCCAAATTTGTCTACAGTACATAATATCTTTCATGTATCCATATTACAGAAGTATACCCTAGATTCTTCACACGTACTGGCTCATGAAACTCTCTTCTTGAGAGATGACCTAACGTATAAAGAAGACACGATTCAAATAATAGACAAGAAAGTCCAAAGATTGAGAAACAAGAAAATCGCTCTTGTTAAGGTCCTATGGAAGAATCATAGAGTAGAAGAAGCCACTTGGGAAACAGAAGGCAAATAAGAACCTTGTACCCTGACCTATTTTAGAATAAGTACTTTCGATGACCGAAAGTTTTCAAAGGAGAGGAGAATTCGCAACACTAAAGATCTCCAATAAGAGACAGTGTATAATCCCTACTAGGTTGTATCTAGAAGCAAAGAACAATAGAATTGAAAAAACATTGAGAAAATGATACTTTTTCTAATTTTTATAAACTTCCTGAATCATTAAATTTTTTATAGAATAATAATTACAAGGTGCTTAAAAAAGGAAGGCTACGATCGGAGAAGACTTTTCTGGTAGAAGATTTAGAAAAATAAAGAATGAAATTATAGAAATTCTAATTCTAGATGTTTCAATGATAGTGGAAAATTTGTCTATAAATTATGAATTAGGGTAGACTATTAGGGGAAAGAAGCAAGCTTGTTCTTGGACACGAATCATAGTGCTAGTAGGTTTACACACGAATAAGTCCATGTTAGGTTACCCTCTAATGTTTTCCTAAGCTAAAAC
>NW_019272226.1:69252-70162 GCF_002738345.1 Cucurbita maxima
CCCTCTAATGTTTTCCTAAGCTAAAACCTCAACTCCTAAAGCCTAACCCAAGACATTATGTATAAACCTAGGTTCATCAATAATCCATGTACCAAGTACCTAAAACTATGTGAATAACATGCTAAATAAGTTTATAGGATCCATACCCATAAGTAACCATTATCTGCTATTACGATGTGTACTAAAAGACCCCTATTCCTCTTTAGGTAGGATGTCCTGTAATATGTATCATGAGCTGGATGTTATGATAGGCCTACCTTTCCCATCAGCTAAACGAGATGTCCTGCACAACAATTTACCAGTAGGATTACATGATTATGACGACAAAACTCATGTTTTCATGGGGAGAAAATTGAAGGTTATTTTAGAGGAAGATTTTCACGATCAGTATATGATACATGACACGATGTCCTCTTAGTTCTAAGATCCTAAAAACATAACAAGAAGTAATATCCTAACTTAAGGTCGCGATTAAGAACCTACTAGTAGGCTACTTACTAAGTTTTACTCACTCCATGTTTATCATTTTTTTTTCGAGTAACTAATAGTTGGTCGTGGATGAGAGCAGACTTTGGAGTGCGGGTCATGGACTAACCTCTATTTTTAAAATAGTATTTTTTGTTATTCTTTTGAGTCTGTTTATTATTTTGTGTTTTTAAGGAGTATGTCTATGTAACACCCCAAGCATGAAGAAAATTAGCTCCCATAAGAATAAGTCACTCATGAAAGACCCAAAGGACAAAAAGAAAAAAATTAAAGTTTTAAGCAAGAACAAGGGACTTGGTCAATTGAGTACCCTAACAAGTGATTTCAAGGATGGGAAAGGAAAAGTAAATGAAAAGGGCAAAAACGTCATTATATCAATTATAAAAAATCTTTCCCTATTTGTAATTCCTTATCTAGAAGGAAT
>NW_019272226.1:70434-77689 GCF_002738345.1 Cucurbita maxima
ATTTGTCCATTTGATATAACCATGATTAGTAAGTCGATCCTTCACAGGTTGTTCGTAACTAGAGCTGGGTCAATTTACCGTTTTACCCCTGAAGTTAATTCTTGTTTCTTATGTTTCACTGATCCTCTAATGAACAATTGGTTTGTGGTCCAACCAGAAAATCGGATCCCTCTCACGTCAATGAGAGGGTGGGACCCCTTGTTCAAGACCTGAAGTCAGTATTTAAGGAAATTACCTCTCTTCTATCCTTAAAAGTGGGTAGGAGTGAATTCCATCTTGCACCCTACGTCCCCAGCCATTTACCCTCTTACCCCTAAAATGGGAGGCCTATTGAGTCGGCAAACTTGAGCCACTCTCACCCATGCAAATCTAAGGATAATTCCGAATAAACAGGAGTTCATGGTTAGCTCAGGATTCAGATCGAGTTACCTAGGTCATCGGACGAAAAGAAAATCAGTCTCAACAGTAAACGACATTATAAAGTGAGAGTAATTTTCTTCATGGTCTGATCTTATGCAATACTCATTACATAGGACACCCCCATTCACTTGTCTGCACATGTACAATTTAGTGATCAAATTGTTTATATCATATACAAAAGTGGGCCGCATCCATAGTGTCCCAGAATAAGGTACTCAGTCTTATCCTTATATTATAGATCATTTTCACTATATACTTGAACTTGATCAACTCTTATGTCTCTACATATAGTTCAAGTAATCATACTATAGCCCGAGTGTTCTTAGTTTACTGAATTTAGATTAATGATCGTAAAGTTCACTTTATTCAATAACAATCTTTACTGAATAAACAACAATTATAACTTGATTGAAAATAGAATATGTTTTTGTTTACAAACTTGAGTTTTAGGACATAAAACCCAACAAACTCTCACTTGGACTAAAACTCTAGTGAGGTTTTATAATGTTGAGTAGAGAGAAAGACATAAATACAATAAACTAGGGCATCACATACTCATGCCTTTTCTCCCACTTGCCTTAGATTACATAACTCGTAGTCCTAGACTCACTAGGTGCCCTACATACACTTTAGCCGTGAGGGGCTCTGAAAATGGATCAGCAATGTTGTGCTCTGAAGCTATCTATGTGACGATCATATCTCCTCGTTGCACAATCTCTCTTATGAGATGATATTTGCGCTCAATATGTTTTCCTCGCTTATGACTTCTTGGTTCTTTTGAATTTGCAACTGCTCCACTGTTATCACAATAAATAGTGACGGGAAGATGCATATTTGGAACGACATTCAAATCAGTTAAGAACTTCCTAAGCCATACAGATTCTTTCGCTGCTTCACAAACAACGGAATGTGTTCATATAACACATGCGTTAGCAATTTGGATCTTAGGCACTTTTAGAACATCAATTATAGTAAATAACTAGCATGTTCATAAGTATTAAAATTTAACGAGTTTGAATACTAACCTTTTGTACTTCAAATTCTTTTTTCCTCACGAACTGGTTTTGAACCACCACTAGTGTCTTCTCCACTATCCTCCGGCCTTAGAACGGGATTGTGAAATCCAGTGAATGACTTAAACTTGGGAGAGAGTTTGTATATATGAAGAAAGTGTTTGTGAGAGGTTTTTCTCAAGGTTTTTCACCAACAAGAATCACCTTCCATGTACCATGATCACTCTATTTATAGAGTCATGTTTGCATGTTCATGCAAATTTGAGATCACCAAATTTTGACACTCAAAATTCCACTCAAATTTGTGGGATTTATTTGGCAAACATTCAAGTTTGGTTAAACCAAATTTTGACACCGGACAATTCCATTAACATGGATTTTTACATTAAATGAAGTCAACATTTTGACTTTCTTCATTTTGATTCAACAATCAATTTGAATTATTAATTTCAAACTAAAGTAATATTAAATGATTAATTAAACTATTTAATTAATATTTAATATTAATTCAAATGTCAATCTCAATTTAATTCCGACATATATTTGATTAAGATATTTAAATCTTATTTAAATATCATAGATTCTCTCTCTTTTTGTTTAATTCGTAAATAAAACAAAAATATGGTTAACCCATGACATTATGTATAAATCTAGGTTCATCAATAATCCATGTACAAAGTACCTAGAATTATGTGAATAACATGCTAAATAATTTGCTAGGATCCATACCCATTAGTAACCATTATCTGCCATTACGATGTGTACTAAAAGACCCCTATTCCTCTTTAGGTAAGATGTCCTGCAATATGTATCATGAGCTGGATGTTATGATAGGCCTACCTTTCTTATCAGCTAAACGAGATGTCCTGCACCACAATTTACCAGTAGGATTACATGATTATGACGACACCACTCATGTGTTCATGGGTAGAAAATTGAAGGTTATTTTAGGGGAAGGTTTTCAGGATCAGTATATGATACGTGACACGATGACCTCTTAATTCTAAGATCCTGAAAACATAACAAGAAGTAATATCCTAGCTTAAGGTCGCGGTTAAGAACCTACTAGTAGGCTACTTACTAAGTTTTACTCACTCCATGTTTATCATTTATTTTTTCAAGTAACTAATAGTTGGTCGTGGATGAGAGCAGACTTTGGAGTGCGGGTCATGGACTAACCTCTACTTTTAAAATAGTATTTTTTGTTCTTCTTTTGAGTCTGTTTCTTATTTTGTGTTTTTAAGAAGTATGTCTATGTAACACCCCAAACATGAAGAAAATTAGCTCCCGTAAAAATAAGTCACTCATGAAAGACCCAAAGGAAAAAAAGAAAAAAAAATTAAAGTTTTAAGCAAGAACAAGGGACTTAGTCAATTGAGTACCCTAACAAGTGATTTCAAGGATGGGAAAGGAAAAGTAAATGAAAAGGGCAAAAAGTCAATTGAGTACCCTAACAAGTGATTTCAAGGATGGGAAAGGAAAAGTAAATGAAAAGGGCAAAAACGTCATTATATCAATTATAAAAAATCTTTCCCTATTTGTAATTCCTTATCTAGAAGGAATCTCAAGATTCAAAAAGAAGGGGGAAATGAACAAAAAGCAATGAGGAATTTGTAGAAAAATTATGGATTTTTAGAGAAAAATAATAATAAAATATTCATAAAGTGGAAAATTACCAAAATACCCCTGAAAGAATGGATAATTAGAGAAATGCCACTCTAATTAGAATCAGAGCATCTACCGTGACCATCCGAGCAAAATCCTTTAAACTCAAATCTCAACCGTTGGATCTCCTCCAAAATTTGATATGATCTCAATGAACACACATGGATCATCACATCCAACAACTAGTATTCAAAGCCAAGGTCGGTAAGGCTATGATCGGAGTTGATATCTCCAAAAAATTATCCAGAAAGTTCGATCTCTAGATAATGAAGATTCTAGAGCTCTCGATTTTGGTTTAAGCATCTCCTATAAAGACTGAAGTAGGAGCAATAATACAGAATAAGAATCGAGAAAGGTCGATCCCCCAATCGAATGCAATAAGCGTTTAGATTATGGGTCTCCTACTCTCAAATTTCTTCCAAATTCAAGAGCAATCCTCCACCATTTTTCTTTGAACATCTAAATAACGAAGATTCTAGAGCTCTCGATTTTGGTTTAAGCATCTCCTATAAAGACTGAAGTAGGAGCAATAATACAGAATAAGAATCGAGAAAGGTCGATCGCCCAATCGAAGGCAATGAGCGTTTAGATTATGGGTCTCCTACTCTCAGATTTCTTCCAAATTCGAGTGTAATCCTCCCCCATTTCTCTTCAAACTTATTCCTACAGTTTCTCAACAAGATTACCCACAAGTTCTATGAAGGAATAGAGTGCTGAAAGTGCCCTGAAACCATTCCCTCAATTCAATCCGCCATTGAAGAACTTCAAGAAAAACTTAAAAATCCAATTCGAGGATATATGATGACTCGTCGAGCAAGAATGATTCCAATAAGTTTCTGCACCTCCAAGGAATGCTTCCATAGAAGACCACGAACAAAAATAACCTCGAGAGCCTGCTGAATTGAAGGAAATAAGTTTCAAAATTAAATTGGGGATAAGAGTCGAATTCCTATCTACGATCTCTTTTCCTTCAAATTAAGGATTCCTCTAGCTTCAGAGGAAGAAGTTGAGTAAACTTGATGAAGGAATCGAGAGCTGAAACGTCGTAGAACAAGCTACCCAAGAGATCGAAAATCTGGCATTTTGAGTGAGTTGCATACTGAGTACGATTTCTAGAAATTAAGATCCTAGACTCAAAGACATTCCTCTAAACCAATTCCTTTAGCCTGAAGAAAGAATATGAAAGAGGTTCAATAAAGAAATAGGGTCTTGAAACCCCTAGAATCGGCTACCCAATAGAAAAATCCTTTGTTTTTTCTCCAGCGATAAATCACATTTTGGATGAACTTTGGAAGCAAATATCTTAGGCTACGATCTACGAGAAGGTATCAAATCAATCCCTAACCCTTCCTTGTAACACTCATCTTTAAGTTTCATGAAGAAATTGAGAAGAGAAATGTTGTAAATGTGGCTGTACAGGCCGAGTTTCAGATGGCGGCGATGCAAAAAATGCGCATCTTCTTCCTGTTCAGATGAAGAAAACGATGATATGGCCAGTTCAACTAAACTATCCAAGTCAACTCAAAATTTGACCTTTTCTCGGGTTTTCTCAATTTTAACCCCATTCCAGACCGATTCTCATAAAAACATTATTGTTTCATAAACTAGACACAATAAGGAGTACGTGGAAGGAAATTTGAAGTAATTCAGATACTGGAAGCTCAGGAAATTTGATCAAATAGCTCGAGATTTAAGTAACGTTAAAATAACCCACTATATGAGCTCCACTGCCCATCAAATTTTAATACTGAGCATATTATAGTATATTGAGGTTAGATATGAAATTTTGTGGTCATTGGATAAGGATAAGTAGGTAAACCAATAAACTGCGTAAAATGACCATAATGCCCTTAAGAAAATTTACCTTCAGCTCATGACCTAGATAACCTTCAAATGCTATGAAATTCATCAGTAGATCTTATTTTATAAAATGTTATATGAATCCTTATCCCAAGAGGTTATATAAGGTAATGAAGTTTCGGAGTTATTGGAAAACTTTAGTTAGCGAAACCAAGATATGGGAGAAAATGTTATCCATATGACTTTTGCCATGAAGCACGATGTTTATAAATTTTGTAGTCATTGTTGCAAATTTTTGCTGCAAACAAAAAAAAGATAGGGATGTTGAATTTTTAAGTCACTTTTGGAAAGTATGGTAGATAAATTGGGTACTAAATTATTGTTTTCAAGTGCATGTCATCTGAGGTGGTTATTGGTTAGAGCTATTATTTATAAGAATATTAAGTCATAAATTGGGTAACAAATTATTGTTTTCAACCGCATGTCATCTTTAGATTAATGAGCTTGTTAATAGAACATTCGAAGCATTGCTTAGGGCTATTATTTGTAAGAATATTAAATCTTGGGACGAATCTATGCCACTCATTGTTCTCTTTTTAAGTTGTTTATGGATTTAATCCACTTGCGTGTCTTGATTTGCTTTCTATCATCTAATATTTTTGTGAGTAAAGCAGCCACAAGTAAGGGAAATGAGATCAAAACATTGCACAAAGAGGGGAATGAGACAATTGAGAAACAAAATTTCAATGTTGCTTCAAGAATTAACAAAGGACGGAATGAAATCATTTTTTAACCTGGTAACTGGGTTTAGATACATTTTCGCAAGGAGTGATTCTCATCTCAAAGGAAGACAAAGTTACATCCAAGAGGGGATGACCCTTATCAAGTCCTTTAAAGAATTAATAACAATGCATATAAAATTATCTTCCATGAGAATTTCAGCACATCCTACTTTCAATGTTGCTGACTCGAGTCCTATTGATGTAGGTGATGATTTTCTGATTCGAGGACGAATCCTTTTGAAGAGGAGGAAGATGATAAGGACCATGGTGTTCCAAATGTTCCAACTAGATCTATTACACGATCCAAGGCTAAGAAGATTCAACAAGCATTCGTTCTTCATCTACAAAATTGGATAGGCTCGGTTCAACTATTATTTCATGTGTTACAAGCTTATTAGATTGAGGAAAGACACTTTGAAGCTTGAGAAGTGAATATTTACACGGTTGAAGAAGCAAATGAAGTTGCAAGCATCATTACATGAGTTGTTAGAAAACTTTATTTATTTTTAATTTCATAAAGTTTGTAATGGTAGAATTATCAAATTGACTTCATCTTTTGTGGAGATTCAAGGGGATCGAGATTAAATCCCGGCCACTAACTTCTTTTGTGGGGAGACTATAAATACCCACAAATTATTTTGTAAAAATCAGATTTGTGATGAATGAAATTGATCTCTCAAGTTCTGAAGTTTCCCTTCAAAATCTGAGCATGGTCTATGCCATTTATAAGCTTCATGTCATTCTTGTGGTAGAATTGCATGTGAGCCATATAGTAAGCTTTGATATTGCGTGGTTGAGTGAAATTCTCAACTTTCTACTTATTTTTGGGATTTCTTTTCTCTATATTCATTGTAATATATCTTGATACAAACAAGTTTTTTCTAGGGAATGTATTAAGTACATGAATTTATTAATTACGGTGAACTTTTGTATAAAACGAAGTAAATACAAATGGAGGAACATGAGATAGAAGTAAACATAGTAATAAAAAGAAACTACATAAACTTAAAAAAAGTTAATCCCATTTTACAATATAAATATTGTTCAATGGTAGCCAAGAAGTAGTTTTGAAAACTTATAAAGAAAAAAAATAAAAATATTTTTCAAAAACTTAGTTTGGAGGGAAATTTTGCTTAAAATTCAAATGTTTTTTTTCAATAAAAGGATAAAATACATAATTTTGAAAAAAAAAAACGAAATAATTATCAAAGAAAAAAAAACTAAATTTATGAGTAGAAGTTTAGATGGAGTTTTATTAAATAGGTAATCTTTAATTATATCTAAAAATATATAAGATGTCATTCATGTCATGTTTTAATTTTTATTCTTTCTTATTTCTCAAAGATTAAAAAAAAAAAAAAGTTATCCTCNCATAAATTGGGTAACAAATTATTGTTTTCAACCGCATGTCATCTTTAGATTAATGAGCTTGTTAATAGAACATTCGAAGCATTGCTTAGGGCTATTATTTGTAAGAATATTAAATCTTGGGACGAATGTATGCCACTCATTGTTCTCTTTTTAAGTTGTTTATGGATTTAATCCACTTGCGTGTCTTGATTTGCTTTCTATCAT
>NW_019272226.1:77836-80789 GCF_002738345.1 Cucurbita maxima
GGTAACTGGGTTTAGATACATTTTCGCAAGGAGTGATTCTCATCTCAAAGGAAGACAAAGTTACATCCAAGAGGGGATGACCCTTATCAAGTCCTTTAAAGAATTAATAACAATGCATATAAAATTATCTTCCATGAGAATTTCAGCACATCCTACTTTCAATGTTGCTGACTCGAGTCCTATTGATGTAGGTGATGATTTTCTGATTCGAGGACGAATCCTTTTGAAGAGGAGGAAGATGATACGGACCATGGTGTTTCAAATGTTCCAACTAGATCTATTACACGATCCAAGGCTAAGAAGATTCAACAAGCATTCGTTCTTCATCTACAAAATTGGATAGGCTCGGTTCAACTATTATTTCATGTGTTACAAGCTTATTAGATTGAGGAAAGACCATTTGAAGCTTGAGAAGTGAATATTTACACGGTTGAAGAAGCAAATGAAGTTGCAAGCATCATTACATGAGTTGTTAGAAAACTTTATTTATTTTTAATTTCATAAAGTTTGTAATGGTAGAATTATCAAATTGACTTCATCTTTTGTGGAGATTCAAGGGGATCGAGATTAAATCCCGGCCACTAACTTCTTTTGTGGGGAGACTATAAATACCCACAAATTATTTTGTAAAAATCAGATTTGTGATGAATGAAATTGATCTCTCAAGTTCTGAAGTTTCCCTTCAAAATCTGAGCATGGTCTATGCCATTTATAAGCTTCATGTCATTCTTGTGGTAGAATTGCATGTGAGCCATATAGTAAGCTTTGATATTGCGTGGTTCGTTATTTGATTATTTTCTCTTGAGTGAATTTTAAGTGAAACACATTCTCTACCCAAGTAATTGCAAGATGCAAGCTTCACACTAAGAGGAATCAAAGTCTTAAGTATCAACGTCCTCAAGTGTCAATTTTTATTCTCCATCTCAACATAAATTAAACATATTTTCGTGAAAATATCTATTTATAAAAGCAAAATATCTCAGAGTCACAAAAATAAAAATGAGATATAGATACGAGACATAAATATGATACCAAATAGATATGGTAACATGTCATTTGTAAAAAACTAGGACACCGATGTGATAACGATACATTAATTAAAAAGAATTATTTCAAAAAATTTATCAATTTTATATTAGAAATTAATTCATATAAATAAGTTTATATGTTTGTATACTTAAAAAAAAGCTTAAGATACGTTTCACTCTCAAAATATATTCAAACTCAAGGGTATGATACGAAATGCTGGATTATAAATTTGTAATGCATCCATTATATTAACAAGTGTTCAGTACATGCCCGACACGTGTCATATTAGTGAAACTAAGTTATTCTCATGCTTTCTTTACACCTATTTAAAGTAGTTTGAAAACTAGCACGTCAAATATTATAATTGACTAACTACAACTTTAATTTTGTCCGTTAAGGATGGTTTTGACCAAAGAGAAATAAAATCCTTAATTTAGTACATGGTTGCAAAGATGGACATGAGAATGAGTTATTCTCATATGGAAAGAGATTTAACAATAAGTTATATCTCATATCCTCTCTTAACAAATTATTTAGTTTTATTTAGTATGTTTCAAAAAGATAGGTCATCCATAGATTAAATTAGCCAAAAGTAATGGCTAACATAATTAAAAAAAAAACATAAAGGAAGAATTGATTAAATGGGCTAATTGCTAAAATAATTAAAAAAAATGTAACAAAAACACAAAAAGAAGATTAGGAACACAAGTAAAAAAAAAAAAAAAAACACAAACAGCCAAAAATCAAGATTTGAAAAGTGTTAAACAGTTTTGATATATAGACATTTCAAGACTTTACTAGTGTAATATTCCCATGAAATCTAACACTAGAGCATCATAAAATTTAGAGAAATGATTGAAATGGTGAATGGGTCCTTGACGATAGTCGACCGCTATACTCTGGTTTAGGATGTAAGTGATGATTATCGGCAATATGAGTTGTGTCAATACCACACCGTTATCAAGAGAAAGTAAAGTAGAGTATAATAGATCAAGCGATCCATTTGTTGAGAGTACTGTAAGAGGCACACAAGTAAGAATGTTGGATATAACTACTCTTTCACATCAGAGGGATGAGTCTCATAGATCCAACTACAATATCAAAGAAACTTCGGGTGGTAGTGATTGCTTGCATTGATGTCTCCGTGGTATCCCAGAAACATGTAACATGATTTTTCTTGCTCAAATATTGCTTCTTAAAACTTCAGTTTTGAGTAATCGAGGAAGGCTGCAGCCTCTAGTGAAGATGATCACTCTTAGGTGGGTTTGTTAGTAAAGATGCAATTATATAATCACGGTTTTATATCAATGGTTCCATTTATATCTATAAATGAAATTTGTGGTGTATTTTTTAGAAATTCAACAATAATCATATGTTATTCGGTTACAATTCTAAAGAAATTCAACTTTCGACTTTTTGTGAATGCTCAAAGCTACTTGCAAAGTATTGTCGATTATGATCCATAATACTCACCGGCTCGAAATTGAGGTTTGTTCATGTTTGAAATTGTGACAAACCAAAAGACAAGATGCTTATTAATATTGTTTGTGATTGTTGTTGTGAATTCTTCATCTTTGAATACATATTTTGGTTGGTTCATGAATTTTTCCATCTTTTAAAAATATTATTTTTTTAGTTCGAGCCTAATTTCATAATAGGCGATTGAATCACAATATTGCAATATTTTAAGTTACTTTTAAGATTAAAGGTCGATGAATAAACTAATTACTACAAGTTCTTTTTATGCATCTTATTTTGATATAGCACATAAAGTAATTACTGAGTTTGACAAAATTAAAATAAAATCAAATAAAATCACTCAAACAAATCAATAAAATTGAAAAAAAATTAGCGTTATGACACTTCCTTCAACTCCAAGGGGCGGTAAACCAAGGATTCCTTCGCCCAAGACCCATGATCCAAC
>NW_019272227.1:0-20880 GCF_002738345.1 Cucurbita maxima
GATTCGCCATTTTCTATGTTCAGAAATGGCTTGTTTATCCGCGATCACAGTTTGGGAAGATGGCCTCTGGTACCGACACGTGGACAGACCCTTCGTTGTGATTGGTTAGTTCCCTATCTAAAATCTGGTTTGAGGACTCAAAATTTTCTCGTCTTTATGCACAAAAAAATAATTGAAGTGAACTTTCCCTCTTTACTTTGTAATCACTGGACCAAACATAAAATGCCTCAAAATTTAATTCAAGTCAACTAATGCATTGTCACTGTAAAAATTTGGAAAGTAAATTTAAAGGTATCTCATACGGATCGACCCCCATCGAATCGTCGACCAAGGGATAGACAACAAGTGGTCAACTATTCTCGTCGTACATGTTTCCAAAGGTCATCCATATTAATCAATGCACTCACCTGACTATTTCATGAATTAAGGTCAAAGTTATGGGTCAACCCAAAATAGACAAAACATGTTGAGTTCATCAAATACATTGGCTCTATAAATTTGATCATATTTAAATTAGTGAGACACCTTGGTTTTCAACTAGCTAAACTAGGATCGATGATCGAACAAATGAAACACAAAGTGGGTGTTTGTTCTATCATACAGAACTTTATGTCCTATTACAAAAATATAAATACGAGTGTGGGACTCACCACCACGTGGTGCCCAAATTTTGCTACGGTTGGTCCACAAGTGACTTCGACACTGCCTAAGATCAACCAAGCTTACATACTATAATTTTACACCATAATATTAGCAATAATATTAAGCCCTAAATTTAGACTTTTATTTCTTTTTTTATTCTATCTAACATGGTTGTGTGGAGTGAAATCCCCTATTTATATATTTGTCTTTTGATACACTTTATGTCTCTTTGTGATGAGCTAATAGTCGTATACAAAGTAAGTTTCAAGACTCGAAAGCATGATGAACAATCGAGACATCGAAATGTGATATTGCTCATTCTTTTCAAGATTTAACTTCATTTTGCAATTTTCCTTCACAACGAGATAGAGAATTGTGACATTCTTCATTTTTCCGAGTACTTACCTTATATCATTCTTTGTAGTCGGTCATGGATCAACCAACCGACAATCCGAGTACTTACCTTATATCATTCTTTGTAGTCGGTCATGGATCAACCAACCGACAATCAAGGTGTCTCACTCAATTAAATGGGCTTGGATTGATCTGAGTCCATATGTTTGATGAGGTTAAGTATGTTAGGTTATCAGGTTGAATGAAGCTGTGACCTATATGGGTCACAAACTCATGTATATATAAATGTACAATGAACAATACATGGTGTGTCTTGATCCATGATAACAAACTAGTAAATTAGGAGATTCTCTTACTATGTATAGATATGTTTAGCAGGTAGACTCAAGTTTGTTGGTCGGTTAACCCATAACAAATATTATTATTATATTTTTTTAAAAACATAGAAATCGAGGTGGGGATGAAGAACGTGACAAGTAGAGATGTCCATGAGGTAAAGTGGGGAGGAGGAAACCTTCTTTGTCCTCGTCCTTGTCTCTTATTTCAATCTCATTCCTGCCAAATTTCTCATTTATTTTTGCGCGTAGATAATTGGCGGGTCGAATTTTCATGAAAAATCTTTTCCATCTTTTTATATATATATTTTAAAAATATTCATTTAAAAAAATCAATCTTAATAAATCCAAAAATATATAATAGATTATTCAATGTTAACTTTTAAAAACTTCCATTGTAGTATTACAACAATATCTTTCTCACATACTTTTTATTTTATATATATATATATATATATATTAAGCCCATTCAAAACTAAATCGGTCCGAAATTACCCAATGGGCCGGCCCATTGATATATATATTAAGCCCATTCAAAACTAAATCGGTCCGAAATTACCCAATGGGCCGGCCCATTGATTTCTAGCCTGTTAATATAATGACTACCCCGATTTCCTCCAAGAAGCCCACAAATTAAAAAACACATTTTCTTTATCCTTTGTATGAATAATAATTAAAATAATGTTTTAACACTTTTTTTAGGTCGATTATGCCAGATCGAAATGACCATTATATCCCTAGCTATTAAAAGCTCGAGAGTGCTTTGTTTAAGACAAAATAACACTATTAATTGTCGTAACGAAATAAAATTGAATCCATACGCTCGACCCATTTGCTTCTACCCTTCCCCAATTCCAAACATTTTATTTTTGTTGACTTTAATAACTGGACATATTTTATGATTTGACATGCAATTTATAATTAAAAAAACAGGTTTATGGGCGTGAATAAAGGTGATGCTGACGTGTACAATGTACACTAGTTCTACTTGTAATATTACACGTGGAGGCAGACAAAGAAGGTTAATAATAGCTGCCACTTCACAATATGAACTGGAACAACCGGTCAATTGTCCCGATTCAATCAAATGCGGCAGGTGGGGGTTATATTCGTCATTTTCTTCCTAATATCAGGGGTATTATCGGGAATTTTGTCCCGGAAACGCAAAATAATAATTTAAAATAAAAAAATTAATGCGAATGAAAAGTGTAAATAAATCCGATCTCAAGCATTTTTTCTTCGAGTCCACGTCAACTTGGGCCCCACATGAGGTGACCCGAACGCCTGTGAGACACGTCACACTGTCGCTAAGATGCTTCGTCTCATTCGCCTCACCGTTTAAATTATTTTAAAAGGGAAAAGGTTATAAATAAATATATTCAGAATAAAGAGGTTGCTGCCACGTAAGATCCACTCCCTCTTTCACATGTCATTTTCTATGACCACCGTGAAGCACGATCAGCCGTCGATCTTATCTCATCCAATCAACGGTCTTTGATTTTTTGGTTTCTTTCCTAATTTTTCTTTTTCCACGCCTTCACAAGCCGACAATGCCACGTAAGTCCAGACAATGATATAACCGATAAGTGACAACTAATCCTATTAAATACATATTTTATGTTCATTTATTGTAATTTCTCCGATATACACGATGTTCATTGCACTCAAAATAGAATTTATAATTTATAATTTAAATTCTTATTTTTTATAAAATTATTTTAAAAAAATTATACTTATACCTACGCCCCAATACTTTTAGTTTAACAACAAACTTAAAATTAGGGTAAATAATTTTATTTTTATAAAATGTCTAACTTACCAACCGAGTTTTTTTATTTATTAAAATTTTAATTAAATTCCACCTTTATTATTTTAATTAGATAGTTTAGATTGATTCAGAGAATAAAATATTTTTTGTTTTTAATATCTATGCTAATAATATATATATATATATATTTAAACATACAACTTTTAAATAATGGTTCAGCTACTTTATATCGGGTATTCTTACTTTATTGTAAAATGTACACTTATAAATTTATCAATACAATCATTCCAATTCTTTTTAACACATACTCTTAACTAATTAAATTATTTAAATTATGTTTGATGTTATACATAATTACTATTTATACAATAATACCAAAATTACAATAAACAAAAAAAAAAATTAGAATGGATTAGAGATAAAAAAAAAATATATATATATATTGTTAATTTCTACCACGCCCCATCAAAACTTTGGGTAGATTTAAGGTATGTCCCTAGACTTCAAAATTTTATTATTTTCACCCCTCAACTTTGAAATTATTCCAAAAAAAATTATTTAGATAATTAAAATTGGTGTTGAGACGAGACAATAAATGTTGGCCCACCCTATGAAATCCCATGAAGACTTTGCATTTTAGTGCCGAAGTTTAGATAAAATTGCAAATTGAAAACAAAAAAAATTGCCACTTTGGGGCACGATATTTTCCATTATTACGGCATGCGAACAATTGACGCAACTGTTCACTATAGTCATCACCCTAATTCAAAAAAGCCTACGACTATAGGTCATTCCTACCTAAGAACTCTTTTAGGGAATTTGAAAACAACATTTTGATATTAATTTATAATAATAATAATTTAATGACTCATTTTGACAATTATAGGTTAAAACCCCGGAATTAAATTTATTTATTATAATTAATAATTTTTTAAAATTACTGTTGGATTCTGGAGTTTTCTATCTTGAGGTTGGGAGCCGGGGGGAGGAATCCGGAACACAAATTAAACAGGAGGACCAAAGCGCAATAATGGGCAATGGGTAATGTATACACGTGGCAGTCGGAGGGGCTGTAGGTGGGATTTTTTTTATTTTTTCTTTTTTTAAAGAAAAGTTTGAGAAGCGTGACGGTGAGCTGGCTACCCAAACTGTAGGCCCCATGTGGTTGTGCTGTGGACACGTCATTCTTAGGACCACGTACAGCACCCGTGGGGACCACACCCCCACGTACGTGTTCAGTTCCATTTTCCTGACACTGCTTCGGTGGCGGTGATCCTCTCCTCCGCATCATATTTCTCGTGGCACTCTCCTCACCCTCCGATCCTCTTCATCTTCTCTATCCAATTATTTTCACGCAAATGGCCCTGGCCCCCTTTTTAATTTAATTTTTTTTTTTCACTATAAATCTCTCTAGTTGAATTTAATTTAATATTTCGTTATTATAAAATTCAATTTTATTTATTTAAAAAGCATTAAATACGTCAGAAAATAGAAATTAAAATTTCAAAACCTTATTTAATGTTTTTAAATTTAAAATTTATTACTCCAAGATTAAAAATTAAAACAAAATTAATCTTTAATTTAATAATGGTACATGTGTGGGACCGGTGGTATACGTGGGGTGACTTGGAAAGCGTATAGAAACAGAGATGGTGAGTGGACGGTCAGGATTTTGAGATTTTCCAAATAGTCGACAGAGTGCGCCAGACAGGGAGTGCTGCTATCCGCGTCGGATTGAGAGGTCCTCACCCTATTCCTCTCGAACCATAATTACTTTTATACCCTTGTTATTTTGTTTAAATATCTCTTCTACCCCTTCCTTCAATTTTCTTCCACATTTGCCCCCATAACTTTTCGTTTATTACAATGATTCCCTACTAATTTTATTTCAAAAACAAATTGTTTATTATTATGGCTAAAATTCATGACAAGACGTTTACCCGATATTAATTAATTCTATTGTCTGCCAATTATTTATTTTATTTTTCCATTATAATTAAAAATATTGTTTTTTTGGATAAATATAAATATGCCTTTTAAAGATGTCGACTAAATGTGAATTGACCAGGTATTGGAAGTTTCCTTTTGTAAGCCTTTAAAAGTAGGTTACCCAAATATATAAATTATTAGCATATAAGTTTTTTTTTTAATTTAAATTAAAAAAAATTACTGAATATTATTCAAAACTAAAGTGCACCAAATATACTCTTTTACCCTCCAATATTATCTATTTTAATATATTTCAATTTATATATATTAGTAAATGTCAACCAAAAATAATTACTTAAAATTAATTAAAAAAATTGAAAGATAAAATGACTAAAATGTCAGTACATGCAATCGAAATTCGCTACGCTCACTATTTCCACTCCAACAATCATCACCGACAATTAATGAGGCAGGTAACTTTGGTAGCTCGTCTAAGAACCACTATCGACGACTTCATCTCATGTTAGTCTAGAGTAGTTAATTATAATAAAACATTTTAAGTATAGAATAACTTATAAAAACATTTTTTTTTTTAAATAATCAAACTAAAATATTTTAAAAAAAACATTTAAATTAGAAGTAAATCTAAACCGATCTTACTATCCCACGAGTCTACTTAGTGGAACCTTTTAAAATACTTTTCAGCCAAAAAAGGGAGGGATTTTCCAGGTGTGCGCATTGCTGTACATTGCCAATAAAATCAAACCACGTGTTCAATGCTATAATAATTAAATAATGAAAATTTAAGTCACGACAAAATATCTCCTTTACTCCAGAGAAACACCCGATTTAGACCGTCGGATTAGTGGCCGATGGCCAACTCCAAGGGTCTTTGCTGGCATACAAACGTGGATTAGTTATTTTAATCGTAATTAATTAAACTATCTTTAGCGACCACGTCAGCGGAATTGGGCCGGGCTGGGCCCATGACCCAATTAGAGGAATAGATCGAATCTTATGTGGACACGTTTACGGAGGAGGTGATGTCAGAATAAAAAAATAAAAAAGAAATGGGGTGCACGAATCTCGAGGGGCCAGCTCAACAACCACCATAGCCCACCACCCCCGTATTTACGGTATACGTATACATTTTCCAATTATCGGACACGTGTTTGATGACGTGGATGGTGCCTTGGCGCTCCCTTTCTCATTCTCATTTCCCCGCCTCCCCTCTCCTCCTCTTTCTTCACCACTTTCATTCTCTCTTTATCTCTCTCTCTCTCTCTCTCTCTCTCTCTCTCTCTCCCTCTCCCTCTCCCTCTCCCTCTCCGCGAAGAAACGTCCTTCCCGTTGCGAATGACTTTTTGTCCAAAAGTTAATGCAGAGGATTGAAGCTGCGGTTTTCGCCATCGAAGTTAGTTGAAGAAGCTCAAGCTGTATGGAATATTCTCTTTCGCCTTTTTTTTTTTCTCTTCTTCCTGTTTATGATTTTCTTTTTGTTTCTTGTTTAATGTTTCATAGAACTGAAGCTTTGTGAAATCTGCCTTTTCTTTGAAGAAATTTGAGGAGGAGAATTGAATTCTTGTGCATTTACTGCACTTTTTTTGAAGTATTTGCTCTGTTTGTTCGTCTAGGGAAGGGAGAACCGTGAGGTTTAATTATGGATTTTTGAAGTCTGAATTTGATTGTTGAAGTATTCTAGTTTGTTGCTGACAGGAAATTACGGGAAACGAACTTTAAGGATACAAGTGCTACAACTTTTTTATTTTCTGTAAGTAGGCGTTGGGAATTTAAACTACTTTTTCCTTCCATCTCTAAACGAAATCCCGAGGATAGAAGCTTGTTTCAGCTGGATCTTTGTTCGTACTCTTCGTCAGGACCTCCATTGCTTGATCCCTCAGTATTTTCTTGGTCATTTGGTTCAGTTCGGATTATGTTCTCGGTCTTTCCTGATCTTTTCATTCGTTTCTGGATTTTTTTGATGATGGATGAACCAAAATTAGATGCCAGAAGAGAATTCGAAAACGTAAATTCATTTGAGAAGAACTGCAAAAGTTTCAGGCAATTTACATGGAGAATTGAGCTTCTAGCCCCCTTCTCTCTCATCTCTGTCTCGTTGTATTAATTTTCTGGGGTAATTTCGTCATTTTTCATCCCAGAATTTACCTTTCAGCCCGAATTGGTGATAATCAGCTAGCCCTTCTTTGTACGAAATCCCATATATGCCCCCTTATGAATTGGTTTTTCCTAAGAGGCCCTTTACCCTTCTCTGTATGCGCACTTTTGTGTTTACAGACTTGGGTTTTTTCCCCTTTACTGCTGATGTGTATTTTTGCAACTTTATTGTTGTTTTCCTTTTTAAATATTTTAGTTTTTTGTTATTTGTTGAAAAACTTTTCGGCAATGAGCACTAACAATTAATTTTGACCATATAGGCATATTATTTTGCAACACAAGCTATAAATGGTTTAAATGAAAAGTACTTTATCTGGTCTGTGGCTGCTGATGAAATGATAAAATTGACTGCAATAGTAATGATAATGAGAAATAATTGGAATCAAGTTTTCTTCTAAGGCCCCTTTACAGACTAAAGCATTTGTGGTTGCTTTGAAGGATAGCTAAGTCCTGTTCTATGGTATTAAAAATACAAGAAAAAAGTAGAAGTTTGGTACTGTCAGTTGTATTTTAATTAAATGACTTCAAGATGTAATTTGGATAATGTAAGGCATGTGACCCGTTTGTGATCCAGACACGAGCTTTTAGAAATAAAGAAAGCCCAGTTCAGTTAGAAATCTTTTAATGTCCGAAAACACTCCTACATGTTAAGTAGAAGATTAAATTAAAAATGATAACTGCACAGTATGTTTTTATTGATGTATGTCGTTGGGCTCAGTACTTTCTAAACTACATGCTTCATTTTTTATTTTCTCCCGTCCTGCTCTAATGCTTGCATAGCTAATCTATGCAGCCAAGTGGGTCATAATCGGTTCAAGGATCTGTCATATTAACCGTCAATCAAGATATCCAGTTTGAGCAGTATCTGTAACATGGGCACTAGTGAAGAGGCCAAGGCTGTGAAGTCTGAAAAACCATCTTCACCAACGCAGGTATGGTGATTAGTGATTATTTTCCTGAAAGAGTGTGAGGTTTACCTGTTCTGAGTTGTCTGTGAAAGCTACCAGATTTACTTTTTGGCAAATAATTTAATTATTTAAGCTGAACTAGTTCCTCTCTGTACATTGACAGGATCAGAACAATGGGTCAAATTCGGCCAGTATTCATGTTTTTCCTGATTGGGCAGCCATGCAGGTTCGCTTAGTCTGCTCCGATCCTGATATCAAATTGTTTCAAACAGTCATTAAACATGTTGTTTCGTAAGTTATGGTGACTAGATTGTTATGGCTAATTGAAGGGAGTTGCTACCTTTTCAGGCATATTATGGTCCTAGAGTTGCAGTTCCACCATACTACAACTCTGCTGTGGCTTCAGGTCATGCTCCTCACCCTTATATGTGGGGCCCACCACAGGTAGTTCTTGACTATTGAACAGTTTCAATGATGATGTGTTTTCCATCAAGTTATACCTCAGGGAAAGGACTGTGTTTGACTGAAAGTTTCTTGCTAATCCATTTTTCCAGATGATTCCTCCGTATGGCACTCCCTATGCAGCAATCTATTCTCATGGAGGTGTTTATGCACATCCTGCAGTTTCTATGGTAAGCTTGTAATTTTTTATTGTGAAGATGAAACACTTCTTTTTCCTTTTCTTTTTTCTAATTGTCAAGCATTTCCGGACTAATTATAAGATGATAATATTAAATGTAGGGACCACATTCACATGGCCCTGGTGTTCCCTCATCACCTGCTGTAAGTGAAATCTTCATTCTGGAATTTAATTCAGTTGTACGAATCGTATAATTTAAATTTGTTAATATTATGAAAAAAGTTTTAAATGGAGGTGATAGAATGTACTAGCTCTCTGAGAAAAAATATTAATAAAAAGTAAATTGGTGTTTATTGCAGCCTGCTGCAAATCCTTTGAGCATTGAAGCACCTTCAAAGGTTTCTGGAAACAGTAGTCAAGGTTTAATGAAGAAACTGAAAGGTTTCGACGGCCTGGCAATGTCTATCGGCAATGTTAATACTGAGAGTGCTGATGGGCCCAGTGAGCACGGACAATCAGAGAGGTTAACCAAATTTATCTAATTATCATCTTCTATAAATATTTTTTTTAAAAAAATATGTCCCCATTTTTTCTGACTGTCATGTTTATCTCATGGCTCACCTAACTTGTAAATTCTTTCTGTCATGTTAACAGTATGGAAACTGAAGGTTCCAGTGATGGAAGTGATGGAACTACTGCTGGGGTAAGGTTCCGTAGCTCGAGAATATTTATTGGTTCATCTAACATCTTTTAAGCTTTATCATTAATTGCTTGATCGTTAAGAATTGCAATTCAAAATCTTGATTTCTTTTATATCCTAATATGTTCAGGCAAATCAAACCAAAAGGAAAAGAAGCCGTGAGGGCACACCTACCACTGGTATTACTCCACTACCTAATATTTTCCTTTCATAACATATGGTGTTGCACCAATGATCTATACCTCACTTCTTGATTAAACCCCTTTTTTTGGTGTATGGAGTTAACCATTTACATCAACGTTAATGTTATGTCCATCTTAGAGATGTTACAGTAATAGGTATTATGAATTCCATGAACAGCCAACCTCTTCTGAATTATAGACTTGAAGTTAAATAAATCCTCGTAGTTGATCAAAAAAATAAAGTTAGTATGATGTTACGCTAACCTTTGAATTAATCACTTGCAGATTCATAATTTCTTAAGAGTCTGATAATTTTCATGATTATGCTGACTATGCATCATTCAATTATAAGCTTCGGATGCTTTATATATTTTATGTATAAGATCTTGATTTCCTCAGCCTTTCATATCGCAGGTAAAGATGCAAAAATTGAGACACAAGGAAGTCCAGTTACTCCTGCTGAAATGAACGAAAGCTCTAGCAAGTTATTGGGTATAATCAAAGCAGCTGATGCAACTGGAAAGCTTGGATCTGTGATTTCTCCTGGAATGTCTACAGCTCTGGAACTTAGGAATCCTTCTAGTATGAACACCATTTCAGGTCCAACGAGCTTCCCACCTTGTTCGGTATTGCCTTCTGAAGTCTGGCTTCAGGTATACAATTGGAAACGACTCTCTTCCTAATAAATCTTGGGTTATTTGACTTTAATTATGCATGATCTTATTTGTACATTGCTTAATTAATGCCTCTTCATATTCTGCCTGCCCAGAATGAAAAAGAACTAAAACGGGAAAGGAGAAAACAGTCGAATAGAGAATCCGCTAGGAGGTCGAGGTTAAGGAAGCAGGTAGAAGAGTGAAACTGAGAGAAACGTTTCATTTTCTAATATTGAATTAGAAAGTCGTCAGCCTCATAGCTAATGTACTTTCTTGGTGTTAAATCTTCAGGCTGAGACTGAAGAACTAGCTCATAAAGTCGATTCACTGACTGCGGAGAACGTCGCTATTAGATCTGAAATAAGTAGATTGTCGGAGAATTCCGAGAAACTTAAGCAAGAAAACGCTACATTGATGGTGCGCTGCTGCCCTCTTCGATGTACTCTTTTAGTTTTTCCCCACAAGAATCAATCTATAAATTTCTAACAACATAAAATGCCTTCAAACTTGACAGGAGAAGCTTAAAAGCGCTCAATCAGGTCGAACAGAAGCATTAGACATGAACGAAAAAAGGACAAAACATCTTGTAAGCACAGACATCAAAGGACCTGTGAACAAAAGCATCAACGAAGAGAGTAACATCTGCAAGAAGAAATCGAGTTCGGGAGCAAAGTTGCGTCAACTCTTGGACACGAATCCAAGGGCCGACTGCGTTGCCGCCAGCTAAAAGAACAAGTTTAGGTGCAGTTTCTTTTTCATGTGGTTTTGGCATATTACAAGCCCAAAATTACTGCTAACAAAAATTACTAAGAATGAAAACAGCTGAATAGGATGTGTCTGTGAGAAAGGGCAGACTCTAATTTTAATGGTTAGTTTGTTGAATAGTTGTATGATTATGTGTAACTATAATGAGTATTGGGGTTGGCAACTGTTGGAGATTTTTTAGAATTTTAGCTTTAGATCTCTATGCGCACCTCGTACCAGATGATATCTCATCATTTGGTGGGTAGAGGTTGAGCCCTTTTATGAATTGTCAATGAAAAATTGCATCTATTTTTGGTTGCTGCTTTGTATGAATGAATTTAGGCTGCTCGGACTTTGCGTTTCAAGTTCGTTATCCTAATCGTTTCCTCCGTTCTACGGGGAGTCTGATCCCTTTCATGTTATCTACAGTTTTTTTTTTCTTGGCCATTTACAGATCTAGCCACCCATGCAAGTTTCTCATATGGGTTGATTCAGCTACCCATGCAAGTTTCTCAATCGATTTTCTATCGATTTTCTTTTTCATAAATATGAATATATATATATAAACTGAGAATCTTGTGAATTGTGAATTTGAAACACTTGTCAGAATCAATCACCACTCGTGAGAAGGATCCCAAATATCTCACTAGTCCTAAAAAAAAAAAGAGTGCCACACTCGGGAGGGATTGCTGGTAATATACTTAGGAAGGTAGAGATGACATCAAATCTACATTGCCCTTATGGGTTGGCCACACATGTGCTACAATGACAATTAGAATGGGAAGCAAGGTTGTTAGGCGGAGCGAATAGAATACACAAAGATTACCTTAGTTTGGATGGTTCTTTGCAACTCGAGAACATGAAGTTGGAATTGTTAGTAATGTGGATCAGCATGCCACAATGAATATGTACCAAGCCCTGTACACATTGCCCCTCACACTTTGGAAATGAGTTTTGCCTGAAGCATCAGACCAATCATCACCCATGACTTCCATGTAACACTAGTGTCACAAACGCTTTTGATGATCTATTTGTCGCATACGATGGTGGTGGGTCTTTAATTGGGTGAAGCCGTAGCTTTTTTGTTTTTTAACAGGACCCATGGAATGAATTTCGTTCATCAACTCCAGCTGTCCTAAAATAAATAAATAAAAAAAATACGTTATCAAATTACCCATAATCAACTTTTTGAGAAACCCTAAATTTATGCTTCTTTTGATATTTTCTCAAGCTTTTAACATAATTAGTGATGATACCTTCTTCTAGAAAAAAAAAAATTAGTATTCAATAAATTTTATTTTTAAATATTAAAAAATTAGTCATTTGGTAATTTCAATCAAAATTATTGTTAAAGACGTGCAAAAATTGAGTTGATATAATCTTTTAGACTAATTCAAAATTGTAGTTAAGCTTGGGATTAAAAGGCAACTTGAACTGACCCTATTTTTTTTTTTTTTGTGGGTTTATATATTTTAATTATTAAGTATGGTTGGAAGAGACTTCACACAATGATCATGAGTTTATAAGTAAAGAATACTTCTCCATAGCTAAGAGACCTTTTGGGAATCCCAGAGCAAAGCGATAAACTTATGCTTGAAGTGAACAATATTATACCATTGTAGAGATTTGTGATTTCTAACAAAATATTAGTCAGATGCATAATGCATCACTAAATTTGGTTACAAATACCAAATATTTTTAATTTTGACAATAATATTAAAAGTATGGCGGGATTTGATTGATTTATAACTTATTTTCTAGTTGACTCAACAAAAAAATGTCAACCGGCTGAAGTGATAATAATTGTAAAAATTAAAGAGTATTAATGCTTACATTTGTTTTTATCGTGATATTAATGATTTTATCTATATTATTAAGATTAAAATATTTAAAAAGAAAATTATTTTAAAAATATTTTTTATACAAAATATAAAAAGTTTAAAGATATTTAAATAATTTAGTTTCACAAAAAACACTCTTATTATTTAAAAATAATAATTAAAAAAAAAAAACAATATTACTCTCAACCTTTATTTAACATTTTAGCAGCCGGATTGGAACAGGAAATCGGTGCATTACCATGATAACACCGAACTGATTGAACATTTCAGATGCCAGGATTCAACAAGAAAAACCCTACAAAAATCTACCTCAGTTAGTTCATCAGGTGGGTCATTACAATTTTTTTGAACAGCTGATTTTGATCATTCAAATCACTACCTTAAATGTTCTAAGAATTTCCTCTCAAAATCTTTAAACAAGAACAGAAAAAGCAAACCCTGTTTGGAATCCGAGAAAATTTTTCTGGAAATTTCAAGTAATGTAATAAATTTTGAAGAAAACAATAAGCATACATGTTGTGTTAGTTCTGTGGATTATAGCTTAGAGTGGAGGGAATCTTAAGATTTGCTTTATTCTTTTTTATTTGATTTTTGTAAGAAAGAAAAGGAAACATGTTATGGTGTCTTATCCGCTACTTTCTTCGAGACCTCGCGGTCATTATAATCTCCATTTTTGTATGCCTCTCTTTAAAAGTAATGCAGAAGAACAAAACCCGCAAAAAAATTGATTTAAATTTCAGAGAGCCTGGAAAAGAGTACACAAAAAGGTATGTATGTTCTAGATCTATGCAAGTTTTTTAAAAAATTGCTGTTCTTATCCGCCATTTCATCCACATTTTACTTTTGACGAAATCCCATGGACTCTGTTCTTGATGGGTCGTATTGATTTCTGGGTTTTTGAGATGAAATTCACTTGGATTCACTGGGTTCGCCTGAAATTTCTGTTGTTCGAAGGATTTCTTGCTGGAATTTGATTAGAAGGCTTTTCAATGTTATGATTTTGAATTCATTTTATGAGGGCTTTGGCGAACATTCAAAGAATGTTTTTCATTGGCCACAAAAAATGGAAATACAATGGACCATTTTGTTTATATCTTCCCAGTTCGACAGTTTCTCTGATATATATATTTATATATATATACAGGATTTGAAACGGTCGAGATTATTCATTCATTCTGTATCGATTCGCATTGCGCCAAATTTCCGCCTCCTGGATTGGTTCATAATGCGAAACGGTTAGATTAAGCGATAATCTGGTTTTTCTTTTGCAGTTTTGTAGATCTTCGTTCTTCAGCTTCGCAAATCAATTAGGTTTTCGTAACCCTTCTCTTAGTTTTTGATTTCCGCGAGAACTTTTACGAAGGGATTTGAGAGAAAATCATGGGGCATTCGGCGCCGGTTTGGGATTGCAGAGCCGCGATTGAGATTACGAAGGATTGGAACGGCATTGATCAAGTTGTTCTTAGAAATCCCAAAGGAGCTTCCGCTAGGGTTAGTTTAAATCTTCCATTTTCATCGCGTTTGAACAAGAATTGACAATGCTGATTATATATAATCTTCTTTCAATCCACACTTTTCTATTTCGTTGTGTTCTTGGGGTTGGATGATCGATTGAAGAATCTCTTGTTCTTGATGGGTTTTCGTTTTGTTTCTGATTATAATCTTCTTTCGATCGACACTTGTCCATTTCATTGTGTTCTTGCGGTTGAATGATCGATTGAATCTCTTGTTCTGGATCGGTTTCTGTTTTGATTCTGATTATGTAGATTAGTTTACATGGAGGACAAGTTTGTTCATGGAGAAACGATCAAGGGGAAGAACTTCTCTTCACAAGTAGTAAGGTACTGATTTCATAGAACTGGCTGGAGTTTTTGAATTTGATTCAAAAAATGGAATGTTTATGCGAAGAAATTGAGTATCAGTTCATACATGAATGGTGTAGGCAATCTTTAAGCCAGCAAAAGCTATGAGGGGAGGAATTCCAATATGTTTCCCACAGGTTTATAGGATTATCTTGTTCATCTCCAAATCTCTACAACAATCTTCATTCATTCCTGATATTATTAACCAAAATTCTTGTAGTTTGGGAACTGTGGAACACCAGAGCAGCATGGGTTTGTCAAGAACAAGATCTGGACAATCGATGAAAATCCACCGTTATACATGGCTGACCTCGACGGGGCGTCCTCCTTCGTCGATTTACTATATAGATCTTCAGAAGAGGATTTGAAATGTTGGCCCTATAGGTAAACTAGATGATGTTCTTAGTTTGAACCTTTTAAGATCTTGAAGAATGTAAAAGTCTTTGACATTGGTAAATTCCTGTCAGTTTTGAGCTTCGGCTTCGGGTGTCTCTACGATACGACGGAGACCTGATTTTGAGGTCTAGAGTTAGGAATATCAATGGAAAACCATTTGCATTCTCATTTGCCTATCATACACACTTGGTGGTTTCGGACATAAGGTATTATCTTCTAGAGTCTCATCGTTCGTTTTGTTTGATCTGTATGTTCGTAAATTCAGATTCTTATACATGTTTAAATGAAGCGAGGTGCGAATCGAAGGCTTGGAAACGCTCGACTTCTTGGACAATCTATGTCACAAGGAGCGGTTTACAGAACAAGGAGATGCCATAACCTTTGAATCTGAGGTAACTTGTTCTTTATAGTTAGGTTCATTACATTTCTTGGGGTATCAAAGCTGTTAGTAACATAATACTCGAGGGTTGTCGATTGGTAGGTCGATCGAGTGTATTTGAATACTCCGAATGCAATTGCCATACTTGATCATGAAAGGAAGCGGACTTACGTGATCCGAAAGGAAGGATTACCGGATGTTGGTAAGATTTAGAACGTGTAGATGCAGGTATACATGTTCGAAAATATTGCATTAGGGGCTTGGCATTTAGTGTTTTCGTTTTTGTGTATGGTAGTTGTTTGGAATCCGTGGGAGAAGAAGTCGAAAGCAATGGTGGATTTCGGGGACGAGGAATATAAACAGATGGTGTGCGTTAACGGAGCGGCATTGGAGAGACCGATCATGTTGAAGCCTGGTGAGGAATGGAGAGGGAAGATGAAACTCACTGTTGTTCCCTCGAGTTTCTCTCTCGACTTGTAGAGGAGATGGAACCGAGACGGGGGACGAGACAGCACGGGCAGACTACTTTTTTAATGTGGGTGATGCTGTGCTGTGTTGAAAAATAAAGATCCTTGTAGTAGAAATTGATGAAATTAGGAAGGATGTTGGGCTATATCGTTGCAAGCCACTCGTGATGTTTTTTAAGGAGTGGCTTGGCTGCATTTCCCCCACTTAACGAACTATCTTCTTGTTTTTAGAGGAAGAAAGGGTGAATTCATTGTTTTGATGATTTCTTAATTTCTTTGTTGTTTGGAACCTACTTAAGAGTCGATTAATAAATTTTGAATTCAAACTCGAGGAGGGAGTGGTGCGTAATAATTTTATATTGAAACGGTTGAGACTCGAGGTCTCATCCACTTTCCTTTCCATTCCATATTCTAAAGTCAGGGAGGGCAGGGCCCTTCCCATAGTCGAGGTAGACGTTTCTGTGTCGGTGTGTAAGAGGAGCTTTGTGTCAAGGTCATGCTCGTCCAAGGTGTGTTGCTCATGGCCGCATGTCTATGACAAGCCAAACCCTTTATGCACTTTTGTATTTCTAGGAAGTATGATATTTCAGAAATATCATTATCATGTCTATGCCTGCCAAACATGAAATGCTTCTATACTGTGAGTCGTCGTTGTTACTCTCTTGCTTGCTTATATAACGCGGAGGCCAAAGGCTTGAGCATACGTCGCTTGGCCGTAGGCGACACAAGAACGAATTGGGTTAGCATTTGTTGTTGGAAAGTAAGTGCCGCACAATCGCAAGTCTGCTGCCATCAAGAGTGCGATTGTGACACTTTGATTGAAAATTTCTCATTATGTAAGAGGAGCTTTGATCGGAGATTTCTATAAAGGAATAGGGTGTGAGGATAGATTTTTTAGAGTCAGTTTTTGACATTTTAGATAATAGTCATTCAGAAACGTTAAAAAGAAAAAAGAGATGATAATGAAAAATTAAATAAGCAGAAGCTACTCTAATTTATCAGAGCCAGGTTTCGATCCTGGGACCTGTGGGTTATGGGCCCACCACGCTTCCGCTGCGCCACTCTGATTTGTTGATACACTAATTTCCATTTAATTTATTAATAATTACTTTAGATAACTTTGAGTTTTTTCTAAAACATACTATAAACTCTTAAAAGTTATCACAATTTAATCAAACAATTAAGCTTCAAATTAAAATTTAAAACCAATGAAAAAGAAAGTTATTGGGCCGTTTTTAGATGGGCCTCTTTAACTTTGTGAGCTCCAATATGGGCTTTACTCAGCAAATTTGGGCCCAAAATTTACTCTTTGAAATCCTCTTCTTCGTTTCCCTCGGGCGAATCATAAACCCTAAACTTCACTCGAACAGAATTCCGATGCATTGAGGTTTGACGTTGTAAGCGACTTATCTAGGAAGCACGCCATCGGCGTTTCGACGTAATCTTATAATCCATGGCTCACATTTCTTTATCTAAGCCTCACTACCGCCGCATCCGGGTTCTTTCCAGTTCTTCAATTTCGTGCCCAACCGCCCTCAATTCGCTTAATTTCTTCAGCTCTACTCAAGAACTGATCTCCACAGCTACTCAAATTCAAAGCCCCAATGATCAATCCCCCAGTTCCGATGCTGCAGTGGCTGTTGATGTCGACGTGCAAGTTAAACGAAGAACCCCTAGAGGTAAGCATCGAAACCCAGAAAAAATAGAGGATATTATTTGTAGAATGATGGCAAATCGTGAATGGACAACTCGTTTACAGAACTCCATTCGGTCGTTGGTTCCTCAATTTGATCACTCCCTTGTTTGGAATGTGTTGCATGCTACTAAGAACTCGGATCATGCGCTCAAGTTCTTCCGGTGGGTAGAGCGAGCCGGCTTATTCCGGCATGATCGCGATACCCATTTGAAAATAATTGAGATTCTTGGTCGAGCTTCGAAGCTTAACCATGCCCGTTGCATTCTTCTTGATATGCCCAATAAGGGTGTTGAATGGGATGAAGATTTATTTGTTGTATTGATTGATAGTTATGGTAAAGCTGAGATAGTTCAGGAAGCTGTGAAAATATTTCAAAAGATGAAGGAATTGGGCGTTGAGAGAAGTGTTAAATCTTATGATGCTTTGTTTAAGGTAATTTTGAGGAGAGGGAGGTATATGATGGCGAAGAGGTACTTCAATGCTATGTTGAATGAAGGAATTGAGCCGACTCGACATACCTATAATTTGATGCTTTGGGGTTTCTTTTTGTCGTCGAGGCTCGAGACAGCCAAGAGATTTTATGAAGACATGAAGAGTAGAGGTATATCGCCCGATGTCGTTACGTATAACACTATGATTAACGGGTATTATCGATTCAAGATGATGGAGGAGGCTGAGCAATTCTTTACTGAGATGAAGGGGAAGAATATCGTACCGACAGTGATAAGCTATACTACTATGATAAAAGGTTACGTTTCGGTTGGTCGAGTTGATGATGGATTGAGATTGTTTGAAGAGATGAAGGCTGTTGGTGTGCAGCCAAATGGTATTACTTATTCAACTCTGCTCCCTGGTCTGTGCGATGCAGAGAAAATGTCGGAAGCGCGACAAATTTTGACAGAAATGGCGAGCAAGTATATTTCTCCAAAGGATAGTTCCATTTTCATGAGATTGTTATCTTGCCAATGCAAACATGGTGATTTGGATGCTGCTATGCACGTTCTGAAAGTGATGATTCGATTAAGCATTCCAACAGAGGCTGGACATTATGGTATTTTGATCGAGAACTGTTGCAAAGCTGAAATGTACAATCGAGCTGTTAAATTACTCGACAATCTTGTAGAAAAGGAAATCATATTGAGGCCACAAAGTAGTCTTGAAATCGAGCCTAGTGCTTATAACCCTATTATTCAGTATCTGTGCAACAATGGACAGACTGGAAAGGCTGAAACCTTTTTCCGGCAGTTGTTGAAGAAGGGTATTCAAGATGAGGTTGCGTTTAATAATTTGATTCGTGGCCATTCCAAAGAAGGTAATCCTGAATTAGCATATGAAATGTTGAAAATCATGGGTAGGAGAGGCGTGTCGAGGGATGCCGAGTCTTTTAAGTTGCTTATCGAGAGCTACTTGAGTAAAGGCGAACCAGCTGATGCGAAAACAGCTTTGGATAGCATGATTGAATGTGGGCACTATCCCCATTCGGCATTGTTTAGATCAGTGATGGAAAGTCTATTTGCAGACGGGAGGGTGCAGACCGCGAGCCGAGTAATGAATAGTATGTTGGATAAACGAATAACCGAAAACTTAGACTTAGTTGCTAAAATCTTAGAAGCCCTTTTCATGAGAGGGCACGTCGAGGAAGCATTAGGACGAATCGATTTGCTAATGAGCTGCCACTGCCCGCCTGATTTCAATAGTCTTTTATCTGTTCTTTGTGAAAAGGGGAAAACCATTGCAGCTCTCAAGCTTTTAGATTTCGGGTTGGAAAGGGAATGTAAGATAGAGTTCTCGAGTTATGAGAAAGTACTTGACGCGCTTTTGGGGGCGGGGAAGACATTGAACGCATACTCGATTCTATGCAAGATCATGGAGAAGGGAGGAGGAGGAGGGGCCAAGGATTGGAGTAGCTGTGATGATCTGATCAAAAGGCTGAATCAGGAAGGGAACACAAAGCAAGCTGATATTCTCTCAAGAATGATCAATGGTGGAGGAGACAGAAAGGGAAGTAAGATATCTTGTGTTGCTGTTTGATGCAATATAACTCAAATTTTGGAGGGTAACCCAAGTGAGGGCAGCGGGCGGGTGGGCGGCGCAGCGGTCGCTGGTGCAATGCGTGGATCGCTCCGTTCAGGTCATGTAAGCCTTGACCTCTGCTTTCACCATTGCTTTATTTCAATGAATCTCAAGCTATTACCCATCTCTTGCTATGAAATTTGGCTGGACCTATGTTTTGTTCTAAGCTTTGGTATCTCTAGCCATTGGTGTTCATAATTGTTTGAATAATATGATTCTGTTGCCAGAAATGCTCACCAGTTCCCACTAAAATGGGTTCAAGTGATTCTTAGTACAATATATTATGTTGAGCATTATTTAACACTATTTTATTCATAAAATTGTTGTGTATTATTGTAATTTTAGTCTAAATTAATAAAAATACCGTTAAATTTGTACTTTGTCGTATAAATATTTATAAACTTTCAAATTTTTTTAATAATACTTTTAAATTTTGAAAAGTTTCGAAAAGTTCGAAATTACCAATTACCTCGAAGTTTTATTAAGGTCTTTAAACTTTTAAAAAAATATATTTCATTAATTTCCATTATTTTTTAAAAATGTTAAAAAAATCATATTAATAGAGAATTCAAAAATATTTTGATAATTCAATCTACGGACTTCATATTTTTGTTAATCAAATAATTTTTAATTTAAAATGTGGAGTATTTATAATTATTTTTCTAAAATTTAGAGATTAAAATATTCTTTTTGAAACTTCTAAATTAATAAAATCTTTAAATTAATAAAATCTTTAAATTTTAGAAAAAAAATAAAAAATACATTTACCATTTTGTTTTGTTTGAAACATTTTTTAAAGAATTTAAAAATAGTACTAAATTGAATGAAAATTTGAAGTGAGGATTTTATTTAGGGTTGTGAAGCTGTCAGCTATGAAAAAGTTGTACAGGCTAGGTCCTACGAAACTTGCCAGTAAGGCATTCAAATTTCACATCTCCCAATTAATAACACACGTCTTCATTTATATTTTTTAACATGCTCACAAACTTTTTTAAAACAATTTTCAAAAACACTCTTAAAAAATATATATATCAATCCCTTCAACTTTTAAATTAGCCGACCTGAGACTCACTCTCAACAATCCTCAACACCTGTATATAGCATTATTTAGTTTACTTTAAAAATGATATTTTGTAAAATACCAAACAAATAACAACATACATAAATATGTCAAAAAAAAAAAAAAAAAAAAA
>NW_019272227.1:24211-84038 GCF_002738345.1 Cucurbita maxima
AAAAATTAAAAAGGTAAAAATTTCTTTTTTTTTTTTTATTTAAAGATAATATTGCAACTTTTTGAAGTGTTTTTTAGATGAAAAACAAAATTCAAAGATATTTTTTTTATTAATTTAAGGTATTTTTAAAGTTTTATTATTATTATTATTTGATGAGACATGAAAGAAAGATGTATTTTAATCCATCATATTTATTTGATTAACAAAATAAAAAAAGGGAAGAAAACTGTAACCACGAGGACAAAATTTACTCAAGTTTGTCTAACAAACGCATTTTAAAATTGTGAAGTTGATGTCGATACGTAACGAACCAAAGTCATATTTGTAGGTGTTTGAACTGTTACAAATTGTACTAGAGCCACGAGATTGGCCAAACTTGTCTCTTAAAAGTGTAGGCCAAAATTCAATCTAGACTCGAACCTAATAAACTTAAAACACTATGAGCCAAGTCATTGGGCCAACTGTGGATTGAATCAAAATTTGGACTGAATTGAGCCAGTCAACACATACTTTGATAGCATGGGCTAACCTTAGATGATCAAATAGTTGAGTTGGAATAAATTGAATTAATTAAAATTTGAATTAACAGAGCTTGAATTGAGTCCGAATTAATTTTGATAAACTATTAGACTATAGATTCGTTAACGGGAGTGAGTTACCCTAGTCCCATTAAAAATATAATAATAATAAAACTTAGAACAACAAATTACATCACCTTATAAACAACAATGAATTACATTAATTTTATGTCGGCCTAAGACTAAAGGTCATTTTACAAAGTTTTTATTTTAAGAAAATTTAATTTTTAATTAATTTCAGAAATTCTAAAGTAACTATCATTAAGGAAATGAAAAAAAAAAAAAAAAAGAAATATTAAAGTAACAGATCCCATCAGATTCTGATGGGATTCGAATCCTACCTTCGGCATTATTGAAATAATAATAATAATATTATTATTATTCCTAAAATGCTGTTTTTTTTTTTTTAATATTTTTAAATTTTGGAAAAAGTGCGCGCGGCGTCCTTTGTTTCCCTGCATACCACATTTCGATTGTTTTCTTCCTCAGTTTTCTCGTCGGAGAGGCCTCTCTCGGCTACCGTCCATGGCGTCGAAACGGATCCTGAAGGAGCTCAATGATCTCCAGAAAGATCCTTCTACTTCCTGCAGCGGTGGTTTAGTATTCTTTCTACTCTTGTTCCTTTTTACTATCTCTATATTTTTTTTTTAACTTTCTAATATTGGTCTAGTGATTACGTTTTTCATCGGTTATTGGAGACTCCGAGCAACTTCATTGTTGTTATTTTATTTGGAAATTAAGTGGATCGAAATGTTTGTTTGTGGATTGCGTGAAAAAGTAACAACTCTGAAATTCAATTATCATATTTTGTAATTATCTAAGTAGGCGGAGGTCTACGAAAGTCGATTTTGGAGTTCTTAGCACTAACTTGCATTCTCAATTTAGGGAATGATGTTGGAGGAAAGTTTTCCATCCCCTAGGGATGATCATGGATTTTTATTGAGGAATACTATCTTCATTGATATGAAATTTTTTTGGGGAAGCACAAATCAAAGCCATGAGAGCTTATGTTCAAAGTAGAATATCATACCAGGAGAGTCGTGTTCATCTAACATGGTATCAGAGCCATACCCTAAACTTAGCTATGTCAATAGAATCTTCAAATGTCGAACAAAAGTATTGTGAGCCTTGAAGGCATTGTAAAAAATGACTAAGACTCCAAAAGAAAAAGTAGTCGAGCCTCGATTAATGGGAGGCGTACTTTGTTTGAGGGGAGGTGTTGGATGAAAGTCTCCCATATTGGCTAATTTAGGGAATGATCACGGGTTTATAATCAAGGAATACTATCTCTGTTGGTATGAGGTCTTTTGGGAAGTTCAAAGCAAAGCCATGAGAACTTATGCTCAAAGTGGAAAATATCATACCATTATGGAGAGTCGTGTTCATGTTATAATGTTATAATTAGCTGATTATGCGAATGTCTAGAAAATCGGTTTTGGAGTTCTTAGCATTGACTTGCATTCTCAATTTTGTGGTTTACGCGTAGGATATGGTTTAATTTGGCTCTTCTCTAAACAATTCATCGTATTCCGGAATGGAATTCGGTAATATGGAAACTGAATCGTGTATTAGAGTTTGATTTATTTGTATATGTTAAGCTTATTGAAGCAAGGTTCTATTGAGTCGAAAACTATAGATACCGGTGCATTTTGGCTTATGGATCTTTTTGACTTTAGTTCTCTATACTATAAAGAATTGATTCTATGAATTTTCACGTTTTAAATCATAGTTGTTTTTTAATTGAGCTAGACTCAGAACAGTATAACAGCTTAAGATTTGAGTAGTCAACACTTTCAATTCACTTGGACTTCGTAAATTTCTATAGCCCGTTACCATATGTGGTTCTTGTTTTATTAATTATTCTAATGCCTGTAATATATGTGTTTGTCACTGTTTTTATTACTTATTTGATTAATAACTCAGTAAGTCAGTGCTAGAAGTTATTTTCACACTTCCTGAGCTAAACAGTTCAGTTATGACCACCTAAAGGCCATAAAGTGTTTGACTGGGAAAATAGTATAACATTTGGTATCCAAAAATTATATTTTTTGGTAGATGTATTGACCATCTAAAGGCCACATTTTACGCATCCAAAAAAGCTCATATTTTAATACTTAAGGTATAAACCACACATCACATTGGATGTTATTGATAATTTTCTGCACATTTTTCATGTAAATTGTTTTAGATGTTATCGTTGTCAAATAGGCTTACTGCCTATTTTACCATAGTAGCACTATCTTTAACTAAATGTGAAAACTAGATTTGGGGAAAATAAGTGTAGTGACTTGATTAAGGTGAAAATTTAACTTAACCAGAGATATGTCTTCTTAGGTTCTTTGACACCCATTGGTGGATGGAGCTCCCTTGTTCTTGATTTTGGAATGCTATAGTGTAAATCTTGGGAGTTTATCTCTTAATTTCAGGAATTTTATAATATTTCAATTTCCAGGTAGCTTTCGACTGGGCAGCAAATATTTTATTCTCGTGTGGGGAGGTTATCCATTTAAAAGAACGACCGACTATCAAGGTCACTTCAGGGGTAGATGGGGTTTTTAATGCAATGTTGAGATCGTATTTCTTATGTTGTTTCTTCTAGGAATGGTTTTGATTGGGTTGTGTGCTAATTGGAGACTGTTTTTGCATCCGTCATTGGCTATCGTGGGGGATGGAGTCTTTTCTTTCTCTTCTCTTCTGTTTTCCTTCTTCCTTGATAAATTTTTTAGTTTTGTGAGATTGTATGATTATTGCTATGTATCATTTATTATGTCACGGGAGTCCTTACCTACAACTTTTTACGTTGCTTCAGTTTATCATTTGTCTAGGTTGCTTTCAGGACAAAGGTTTTTCACCCAAACATTAACAGTAACGGTAGTATTTGCTTGGACATCTTGAAGGAGCAATGGAGTCCAGCTTTGACTATATCAAGGGTTTTGACTTCTCAATGACAATTTTAACATTCAACTCCTAGATGTTTGAATTTTATATATGTGCCTCTTTTACACGATGGCTTTGGTTCAAATTCTTTGAGTTGCCTGTTGATCAACATTTACAATTTTATTGCTTAACTAGGGAATCAAGGCACTAAGATGATATGCATAAAGAGAAAAAAAAAAAAAACCCATTATGTTGATATAATTTCGTTCATGGTACTCAGTCATACTGATGTAGTAATGTGATGGCAATTATACTTTAGTGTTCAACCCTCTGAACAGTTGTCACATTTCATGTCATCTTTATTTTATGACAATATTTCTCTAATTATAGTAATAGTCATCAATCCAAATTATAGTGAAGCCATCAGGACATAAAAAATTTAAATCCAAGAACGTGTTATGTGAAAACACTGCTAAGCAAACAACTTAGACCAACTGCTGAGAAAGTATTATTGCAACCATATATGGAGCATATAAAATGCACACATGTTGCTCTTGGGTGACAGCATGATATCCTGGTTAGATTTCATTTTTATGAAATTTTTACTGTAAACTTATGAGGGTTACTTATCATTTGAGTAGTGCAATGGGTATCAAGGGGTCACTGGCCAATGTTGACACAGGGACACCATGGTGTGTTTTCTGAGAAAGTCTATTGTCCTCCGCCAAAAATCCAGCCATTTTCTAATGATATATAGTGTAATGCAACTTATTCTAGAATATTGAATCGTTGTCTGCTCTTCAGCATCTTTGGCTAACATTATTGAGAATACATAGTGATTGTCAATCATTTTCTGCATATCCATTTCACTTTTTTCCTAGCTTCGATTAATTATTCAGTTTTTAAATGGTTGGGAAGGGTTTCTGTTTCATATTCAGGTGTTACTTTCTACTTGCTCCCTTTCGACAGATGCCAACCCAGATGATCTACTAGAGCCAGAAATTTCTCATCTATACAAGACCGATAGGGCCAAGAATGAGACAACTACAAGGAGCTGGACTAAAAAAATATGCGATGGGCTCGTTTGTATTATGGGAAGGGTACGAGGGATGTCACTGTTGGTTCTCATGTATAAATGAAAAGTTTCTGTACTATATACTATTATGAGTGATCTAAATAATTCTATGTCGTTCAATTTAAAATCAACATGATGCTTTAAGTTCATATTCGACTAATACATATCAATTATATGGATTTGATTTCGTACAGCTCCATGACCTGTGGATCTTAATCCTAGATTTCAAGCCAGTGAAGAAACTATCTCGCATCATGGCTTCTTATGGATGATGGAGGATAAAGGCGGAAAATGGGCCAGAGCGCCGAGCTGCTCCAATTGTATTTCCACCCCCACTTGAATTCTGAGGGTATGTGATCTTTCCCATCGTCTAAAGTTTGTCCATTCATTGTGTCAACTGCCTTTCATTTCTTGCTTGGATCTAGACATTTTTCTTTAGAAATTGAGAAACTATTTGTACTATTTTTGCTGCAAACGAAGAGGATAATACTAGTGGGGTGGGCTGGAGAGCAGGGATCTACATAACCGAGACCTTAGTCAACAATAAAACACTAGGAAAGCTTCATAACTCTTTCCCACTGAAAAGCAGACAGTACTTGGATCTAGATTTTTATGGTAAGGAAAACCCATATGTTCTTGGATATCGGACTTCTTTTTTTGCACAGAACTTCGATCTAGATTTAAGTTGAGCTTAATATAGCTCTAGATAATAGTAGTTTTAAGCACAACTCGGTTGACTAATAAAAAATCGAATGGAGTTTCGATTGTTCCAAAATTCTTGTGATGCTTATCCTCAGCCAATTCAAATGGAAATCAAAACTGAAAGAAAACGTCTCGACATTGTGTTGTGGTAGTGGACAAATTTGGATGAAATGTCTGCTTCTTCCACCTTCCATTCCCAAGTCAATTTATTATAATCTCTCTCTTTCTATATCAATAGAAATAGATTAAGGGCTGCAATTTGGTTGACATAGAAAGTGGGACAATTCCTACATCCTATTCCCAATAAGAATGAAATTATTAAATGTTGTGTTGTCCTTTGGTATGCTCAAGTTGGTTTTGCCATCTCTTCAACTTATCTTCGAACGTAGGTGGACATGAACTTCACCTCAGATTTCCCTTTCGGACAATAATTGTCCGAAACTATTCATCTTCTTGAAAACTTAAATTCTAAGGCACATAATATCCATCACCCTGCCAATTCTGCCAACAACAGGGTTATTACGTGCTCTGTTGGTTTGGTTTAAGTTCCCTTGGACCATTACCCAACACGGGGGCTAGCATAGGTCTATTAGTAGTTAAATCACTAATCAATCAAAAAGTTTAGTAGATGGATTATTATAAATTTAATCCTATCAACATTTTAATTGTTAAGAGTATGTTATCCATCCATAGAGTATAAGGTCAAATTCTCCAACCCAAAGTACTAGAACAAAGTATAATTTGTCCCAACTTCGAGATTAAAAGAAGTCAAGAGCCTAATCATTTGATTTGATTTTCTTTTCTTTTCTTTTCTTTTTTTATAGACGGCCTAAAAAATTGTGCCAAAATGAAATTCAACATGGAAACCTTATGTCAATGTCTAAGAAATATTATTTTTATTTCATCTCTAGTTTTCTTCCCCTCTCACTTTACCTCTTCTCCCTTCATTTTAATGGGCTTTTCGACAGAGCAACAACCTCATTTAGCTATGACATTTTTGATTGCTTCGTCTAAGGTTGCCATTAAAGATGAAGATGAAAAAGAAGAGTAGAGACTTTCTATATCATATGGATCAAACTTCCAAAAATTCTCTAGTAACAAATTTGCATACGCTCTTGTCTCTCATTCTTGTTAGTCTCTCTCGTTCTTGTTGGTCTCCTCACCGTCTTTGGACCTAAGTGATATTAACAAAAGGTTATACTTTTCAATTTTAGAAATTGAGTCATAACCAAAAAAAAAAAAAAAAGAAAAAAAAATTAAATTAGTTGTGGGCAGTGCTCTGAATCTGATCAGGTGTTTGGATCTTGTCTACAGCTTCATTAAATCCAAAAAAAAATGGAAAATCACGTGAAGAAAATGAATATTTGTGATAACATCTAATGAGAATGAAAGTTCCTTTAATGTCTTGGCCTCACATTCTTGACCCAAACCAAATAATGTCTACTAATTATCTGTTTATATAGGAGAAAAAAAAAAAAAGAAAAACATATCGAAACCACTACTGTCTGATCAAATACGCGGCGACTCTTAATCTTTCAAATTTATACTTAATTAATAATCCTTATTACTTTTTAAAAATTCCTCGCAAAAAGAAAAAGGACAGACCTCTCCTATAAAACCGGCCCTCTTGCTTTCCACTACTCTGCTCAGACACTGAACCTTCTCTTCTTTTCATAAGCTTAGAGAGCCATCAAATTTGAGTCTCCATTAATGGGTCGAGTTTGTTCCGGCGGAATTAGGTTCAGAGAAATTCGAACCACCACCCACAAACCGGCGACGGAGACCAAATTGGTTCGAATTTCGTTCACCGACGGCGACGCCACCGATTCCTCGAGTGGGGAAGACGAAGAGACAATCTCCATCCGCCACGTCAAACGCCATGTGACTGAGATCAGGCTTCTCACTCGTAGTTCCAAAAAATCGCCGCTGAAATCGGGAGCTGATCCGCTGCGTAACTCGAAGTGTCATAGAAAGTTCCGGGGAGTTAGGCGACGGCCGTGGGGGAAATGGGCTGCCGAAATCAGAGACCCTTTCCGGCGGACTAGAGTTTGGCTTGGAACCTACGACACGCCGGAGGAAGCTGCCGTCGTGTACGACCAAGCCGCCGTCCGCCTTAAAGGCCCCAACGCTCTAACAAATTTCGCCGAAGCTCCCAATTCCAAAAGTACCGTTGCCACACATTTCACTCCGCCGCCGCTGGCTGTGGCGATTTCCGATAGAGAAGAATCTCGGAGTCTGTGCTCTCCGACTTCCGTTTTGAGATTAGAAGAACAAATTTGGAGACCCATTGAGCATGTAAGCGAAGAGTCAGCATTAGAAATGGAATTAAATTGGTTATATGATCGGAATTCCAACAGTTTGTTGTTCAATTCAAGAAGCCCACAGCCCATAAATTCCGACGAAATGGAAGATTTCGGCGACATTCCGATGGATTTCGAATCATGCAAATGGGACGTAGAGAATTATTTTCAAGATCCAACCTTTAGTATTTCACTCACTCACTGACAGACTGACAAATTCGCTATCTTTTTTATTTTATTTTATTTATTTTGTTATTATTAAAATTTAAAATTTGGTTCCCTTTAAATTTGTATTCTAACATATGTTTTATTTATGAGCTTTTTATTTTTTTTTGGAGTGAAGCTGTATTGTATGGAAATAGAATAGTGAAGGTTAAACTTTATGTAATCAACTTTTTCTAAATTTGATATATATTTCAATAAATGTGGCTAAGTTCATACCTCTATTTGAGTGTCTAAATACTTTATTCTCTTTCATTTTTGCCTTTTGAATTTTGACTAACAAATTTAATAGTGTATTTGAATTTTGAAACATAAAATAAAGAAATTAAGTTCAATTTGATTATCATAATTTAGTTAAACCCTATCAATCATTTATATACACGCCATTGCTATATTTTCTATTTAAATATCTAGGTTAATTTATCGTATTAATATCTGCTAGCGGTGAGTTTAGACCGTTATAAATAGTATCAAAGTTAGACATCGGGTGATGTGCCAAAGAAGAGGTTAAATCTCGAAGGAGGTAGATTGGGAGTCCCACATCGATTGGATAAGGGAACGAGTGCCAGCAAAGATGTTGGGCCACGAAAGGGATAGATTGTGAAATCCCACATTAGTTGGAGAGGGGAACGAAACATTCTTTCTAGGGGTGTGAAAACTTATCTCTAATAGACTTGTATTAAAACTGTGAGGCTGACAACGATACTTAACGGGTCAAAACAGACAATATCTACATGTGAGTTTGGGCTGTTACAGAAGTAGAAAATAGTTCAATAATGATTTGAACCGACTGGAATCGTCAAATTAGAAATTAAGATGAAATCGATAGATTTAAAACCAATTTTAATGAAGAAAATGGGACTCACCAAATTTGAGTTATGGAATCAAGCATGAAATCGTTACCCGATGCAAGTTGTAGGCAAGCTTTCGACCCTCTAAATTTCAATGCAATGCACATCTATCATGGTTAGGTTTTGAAATAAATGTTATATTGTTGGAAAATAATTTAGCCCTCTAACAGAAGACAACTTGTACGAGGTTTCTTGTGGTCCCACATTTTATTTATTATTATTTTTTTTAATTCATATTTGCACCAATTTTGAAGTCCAATTACTCACTACTATTCATTTGGTTGGTTATTTTATAAATGGTTGAATATTCTATTCAGTTTCGTTGTCTTGTTATTCGTCAGCTAGATATGCTCGTATACTCCTACCTACGAAAGGCCCAAATGTCAAATGTTAGTGTTCGAGGGCATAATTTGGAACGTCAACTAGAAAATGTGCTTGTGTACTAGTTCTCGAAGATGAAGTATCGATGAATTTCTTATATGCTTAGCACAATAAATACTCCCGTTGAATAAAACTCATGGTCTTGAATAACACCTATCTAGAGATCTTGCTTTCGAGCCTTCAGCTAAGTTTATTGAGAGACGATTGATGTTTCAAACATCTAGCTTTTTGTGACAAGCGTGGACTTAAAAAAAGAAGTTAAGATCTAATGAGTTGGATTTGACCTTTGATCGAAGTACACCGAAACTTAGGTGAGCTCGCTTAGCTTGTAGTAGTCAATGCACGTGATAACCATTCATTAAAACTTGGTAGGTTTTATTGGATTCCTCCAAGTTCAAAGAAGAGAAAAAACAACAAATCGAATAGGAATTTAATTCCTTTAGTTTTTACAATTCTGGGTAGTTTAGGTTTTTTCGAACTCAGTTTCTTTGCAATTTTATGTAATTTAGGTTGCATGGTTAAAATCATTCGAGCTTAAGATGATCGATCTTGCTTGTGGAGTGATTCAAATCTCAATCAAAAGTTCTTATCGTGTAATATTTGATCGACAAAGTCATTCAAATCCTACCTCGGCAGAAAAAACCATTCCTTGGTGGATCGACACATCGCAGCACTGATTCTTGTGCGGGGATTGTTCTGTCCTTCCCAACACCTTTTACAGCCTATCTCTCAGTCTCACTGTCCTTTAAAGCCTCTCAAATCACTCCCAATATTAACTCAACAACACCAATAAGTTGAAGGACTAATAACTAATATCAAACAACCACCACTACTTTAGTATGCATTCGTCTCTTTAGATCGAAGATTCAAATTTTCATGTCCGTCTTTGAGAGGATAATATTTAACTAATTATTAACCACCATGGATTAGTCTGATCAAGAATTAAAAGTTTAACTATTTATAATTTTAATATCCTACCATTCTGACAGTTTTTTTACAAAATTAGTCGAACTGTGAATGTTTGATTAATCTACCACTCATAAATGGTGTGAAAGTTATCTTATTTATAATCAAATGAATTACAAGGATATGGAAATAGTAATAAATGAAAATAACAATAAATGGAAAGATACCTATGATAATAAGGCAAATATTTATATTTGCCTTATAATAAAATATCAAATATAATATATATGGTAAACTATAATTTATTACTAAATATCTTTAACACGAATAATGACAGTTTTCTTATATATATAATTTTAGAATAATTTATAAAAGGTTAATAATTATTATGTTTGTTTAAATATTATTCTTTTTTATTTATTTATATTAGAGGATGAAAACAAAAAAAATAAGATAATAGTTTATTTTAAATTAATTTCGGAGGGTACCATAATATCTAACGTTAATATACCTACTTTAATTATATGCTATTTATAAAGTACAAAAAGGTGTTTGTGTAACGGGCATATTTAATTGATCTTTTTTTTTAATGGTCAAATCAGTTTATTTATTAAATGGCCAATTACTAAATTTAGAGAGCATTGTACAAAACTACCCCTAATGTCAAATATAGTATCTAGAGATAATATCAAATAATAAAACGGAATTTCTCAAGAATTAAACTAATAAATAAATAAATCTCAAGGATTAAAAAAAAAAAAAACATCTTAATGACAACTTAAAAAAGAAAAAAAATCAAAAATTAGGGCAAATCATAAGTCACACAAATACACAAATACTTTGTATTGGCACAGAGAATCTATTGAAAATATATTTATTTTTATGTATTTTTTTCTTTAGATAATTTTGGTTTTCGTTCTTTTCACACTTGATTTCATCTTTACTATCATCTTAATATAGAACAATCGTTGTGTCGTAAAAAAATATTTGAATACATCAAAATTAAGATCGTTGATGAGTGAAATCATCACACGATTAAATGAACCATAATGAAGGCAACTTGATTCATCCAATCGTTTCTAGGAACCACAAATGAAAGCATAAAATTGAAACTAATTCAACAAGTTTATAAACAATTCAATAAATCTTTAGGTAGTTTTATACCTTTGACATGAAAAGATAATAAGTAAACTAAATTAACGAACTCAAAAAGATTTAATTTTTGAATTAAAAATAGATACTAAATTTATGTGTATATGTTATCAAAATTAATAATTAAACATTTATGTACTTAAATATAAAAGATTAAGATATAATAAAATAATAGATAAATATGTTAACTTTTTATTCGAGCAAATATTACTAATATTGTAAATGAAAATTGGTTGGAGCACCACAATTTCACACAATAGTTTATATCACTGTAGAAGAGAGAGCCCAATTCGTGTGCCTCTTCGATTTCATTCTGATCTAAATGCCTCAATTTTCTTTCTCGTTCATCGAAATTCGTATACCCATCTTCCCATCAATCTCGGGCCTCCGAGAAAGATGAAGATATGGTGGGGTTGAAGCCAAATTTACGACATGCTCAATTTTGAGCATAAGCTCTTATGACTTTACTTTTGGTTTTTCCAAAATGCCTCAGAGATATATTCCTTACTTATAAAAGCCACGAGCATCCACTTAATTAGCCAATGTGAGGCTCCCTCCCAATAATCCTCCCCTCAAACAAAATATACCATAGAGTTTCCTCCCAGGCCCCTATGTAACTCTCAAACAGCTTCCTCTTAATCAAGATTTGACTCCTTTCTCTAAAATCCTCAAACAAAATACACTTTTTGTTTGACACTGAAGTCACTTTTGACTACACCTTTAAGGCTACCAACTTCTTTGTTCGACACTTGATGATTCAATTAACATGTTTAAGTTAAAGGCACGACTCTGGTACTATGTTAGAAACTACGACCTCCATAATAATATGATATTATCTACTTTGAGTATAAGCTCTCAGTGACTTTGTTTTTTTGTTGCCCAAAAAGTCATTCCCTTAGTTAGCCAATGTGAGACTCCCTCCTAAAAATCCTCAACAACTTCACCATTCTAATACTCTCCGATGCCGCCCTTTCGGAGGCTCCGCCCTTTCGGCGGCTGGAGCCTCCGTTCTTTCTGCCATCCTCGTTAATTCATCCCTTCGACATTTCGTCTTTGTGAAGTGTTTGCTTTCCCTTAACTCTCAAGCTTGAAACTCAGCCTAACATATATAATTAAAACCGTTCACATCATGTGGTTGAGGTCTGAGATGATGGCTAGGAATGTTTCTATGGCCTGACATCTCGACCCTAGTTCGTTCACTTAATTCTTAGTTTAAAAGAATCTAGAACAAATTTTCTTCCCTCATCAAAATAAAACGTTTTATTTGGTTGTTAGCTGGTGTTTCTTTTGCAGAGAACAAATGGCTAGGAATGTTCCTTTTGCAGAGAGATCTTGAAAGGGCATTTGGGATGAATACGAGAACAACTCCGGCAGAAATTTGGAGGTAAGTAGTAGCAATCTTAGTACCAGGGTTTCCATTACCATTATCATTACTAGTTATTCTTGGAGTTGAACACGAGTTTCATTATGCTTAGACACAATGTGTTTGATTTTTTATCAAAATTTCATACACTGAAACCGTTTACTTTGAGACAGGGATGGAGAATTGAAAGGGATGTCTACAGGAATTGATCCCTCCATCGGGATAGTCTTATCTTTCTACGAAGTTGTCAGACACCCACACAGAAGACTCCATGACTAATCCCTTTGTAAGCTCAACTAATCTCCTTTCCACAGCCACAGATTCTCTTGGCCGGAGATATTTGGATGCCTAGAGGACAACTTATATGGAAGAGACCTCTAATCTCTGATCTATTTTCTTTGTTCTTCGGTTAGATGAACACGACTCTTCACCAGGGTATGTTATTGTCCCCAAAAGACCTCATACCAATGGAGAGAGTATTATTTGATTATAAACTCATGATTATTTCCTAAATTAGCCGATGTGGGACTTTCATCCAACACCTCTCCTCGAACAAAGTACTGTCTCCCCTTAATCGAGGCTTAGACTCATTTTCTTTTGGAGCCCTTTTTTCGACATTAGAGGATTCTATTGACATACTAAGTTTAGGGCATGACTCTGATACTATGTTAGATGAATACGACTCTCCACAATGGTATGATATTGTCCACTTTGAGCATAAACTCTCATGGCTTTGTTTTGGGCTTCTTCAAAAGGCCTCGTACCAATGGAGAGAGTATTCGTTGATTATAAACTCATGATCATTCCCTAAATTAGCCAAGTGGGACTTTCATCCAACAAATCCAATCCCAATCTTTCCTTACATTGTTCAAGATACTCCTAAATATGAAAATGGAAAAGTGGAGGCAATATATCCTATGCTATCCAAGATCCCTAACATTAGAAGAAAATAATGGTGGCTTCCAACTCTCTACTCTTACCTCTAACATCAATCAAACAAGTTGCAGACATGGAAAGCTTTGTAAAATGGATCCAATGAATAAATTATGATAACAAAATTGAAAGTAATGGATTAAACAATCAATAAATAAAAGAATGGATCAAAATCTGGCAAACTCAACATGAAAATTCCTCTTCAACCCTACATTTATCACAACGAGAGCAAGAAAGTTGGCCTTACTTCATGATTTATCCACTAACCGCATCTTCAAAAATCCGAAAAACAGCGCCAACATTGCTACAATCCTAGAACTCAATTCAGAAAAAATTGGTAGGAAGATGCATCGAGAGGATGGATGAGATATGTGAGAACCAACGCCATCAGCATCAACACGTACGCAATCCCCTGGTCTATGGAGGTCCCTGATTTTACACAAAATTGTCAACAAATCACTTCCAAATAAAAAATTTGAAAAGACCTACATTCATCATCATCATCATCATCAATCAACAAAAAGGACAAAGCAGACACAAAAGCTGATGGAGTTTAGAAATCAGATGCGTAGATTACCGTCGCTAGCGGGAGCGGGAGCGGGAGCAGAAGCCGAAGAGTGCGCGTGAACGAGTGGCAATAGAATGAAGAAGATGAGAGCGAAGCATGTGAAGAAGCCAGAGAAGGCCGTAGGAGTAGAATCGGAGGACGACGCCATTGTTGCTGTCCCTCTCCAAAGAAACAAATCTGTGGAAGAAATGATGAAGAAGAGAGAGAAAGAGAGAGATCGGAGGATAATGTGGGGATTTTGTTTTATAGAAACAAAGAACAGAGAAGAAACCGGCCATGGCTACTCTGCGTGGGCTCCACATTTTTTATATTTTATTTTTAAAATTTTTAACTATATAATTTATTTTTTGTTTTAAAAAAAAATTACAATTTAGCAAATTTTGAGCGATATAATAAACTAAAGATTATTAATTACAATTTAAAATAGATAAAATTCTAATTACATTACTAATACTTATTACCATTTAAATTAGGTTGAGGTTGCATTATAATTTGTTATTGTTAGACCTTAAAATTTAAAAATGATTTTAAATTCAAAATTAAATTTTATAAAAAAATATTAAATAATTTGTTTTCGTTAATTTTGAATGGGTTCTTAAATTCTTATATGACAATGACACTCTAATAAAGAAGTACATGAATGAATTGAAGTCACATTCGAATGAGAGTGATTCTATAAATAGGATCGCTAAGAAATGGCTAAAAAAATTTGAAATATAATCTATACCAACAATGTAGAAAGGTCAAGAATATTATTTAAACCAAAAAATTGTAGGCTAAATTAATAAAAATATCTCTAAATTTGTTTTATTATTTCAAAAATATTCTTAAATTAAAAAATACTATTTAACTTATAATATTTTATTTAAAAAAATATCATTCCTTAATTAAAATTTAAAATATTTCATAATTCCTTTTCTATCTATATTTTATAAATAATTTCCAAACTTTTTAAAGTTTTTGAAGTTTAAGAGTATTTGTGTTTACTTTTTAAAGTTAATTGGTATTTTTTAATACGTTATTTTATATTTTTTAATTTTAAAAAATGTTTAAAAGATATTAAAAAAAACTTTTACAAGTTGAAATAAATAAGTGTATTATTGAAATTTAAGAGTTAAAAATGTTTTTTTCTTTTACAAAATTTAAATTTCACATTTATTTAGTGTTTATATATATATATACATAATTAAAAGAGTTTAAAAAAAACAGTTAAAAAGAATACACTAATTATAAGAGCCGCTGCACTCGAAGCTATGGCCATCGAAATTCGCGGCAAAAAAACTCCACCGTTCTTCAACCTCTTGCCAATTCTGGACAACATTCTTCTCTTTTTCCCTCTTAATTCTCTATTCTTTCTTCATTTTTATCCGTTCCAATTCCATTTCCATTCTCAATACCTCATTTCTGATCCTTTCGATCTCAAGAACACACCCCCCGCCCCCCACTTTCCAATGGATTCCCTCAAATCTCGCCGGGTTTCCACTTTCTAGTGGAAAAATCTTTCCCCTCCCTCACTCAACTTCCTCTCGCACTTTTGATTCTCCTCGGTTTCCTTTCACCTGAATCCTGGTTTTCAATCGGTTTCTTTTTCAACGGATTTCTAGGTTTGGTTTTGATCGAGCCGATTGATTTCCCCTAAAACAACAATAATCTTAACCTATGTTGCTGTTGGGTTCTTCAATGGAGCAATTCCGGCAGCTCGGAGAGGCCTTGGGAAGTGTAAAGGCCATCATGCTATTCAAAGATAGCATTCAAATAAATCAGCGGCAGTGCTGTTTTTTGCTCGATGTTTTGAGTTTTGCGTACGATTCAATAGCGGAGGAGATGAACCAGAATCTTCGATTCGAAGAACGGCACACTAGATGGAAGGTTTTGGACCAGCCATTACGAGACCTAAACAGAGTATTCAAAGAAGCCGAAGGGTTCATTAGACAGTGTTTGGAAGCGAAAGATTGGTGGGTAAAAGCCCTAGTGCAATATCAAAACAACGATTGCATCGAATTTCATGTTCATAATTTGTTATACAGCATTACTGTTGTCGTTGAAGCCATTGAAACAGCCGGCGAGAATTCCGGTTTCGATCATGATGATATGATGAAGAAGCGGCTAATCAACTCCTTCAAATACAGGAAAGAACACAAGGATTCAAAGATTTTCAGATGGAAATTTGGGAAACAATATTTGATTACTCAGGAATTCTGCAATCGAATCGATACGGTTTGGAATGAAGATCGATGGTTTCTACTCAATAGGATCCGGGAGAAGAAACTCACTGCTTCTTCCAGGTATGAACAACGATTAACTGATCATCTTCTTAAAAACTTAGATGGATCTGAGTGTTTGATAGGAAAATTGCTGCCAAGCTCTATGTTAGTAGGATCAAGGGATTACCAGGTTAGGAGAAGATTAGGGGGTGGTAGTCAATACAAAGAGATTCTATGGTTAGGGGAAAGCTTCGCTATGAGGCACTTTTTTGGGGAAATTGAAGCCTTAATTCCTGAGATATCTATACTGTTATCACTTTCTCATCCAAACATCACGAGATTTCTTTGTGGGTTTACTGATGAGGAAAAGAAGGAGTGTTTCTTGATAATGGAGCTTATGAGTAGAGATTTATCAAGCTATGTAAAGGAGATCTGTGGGTATCGTAAGAGAATTCCATTTCCTCTCCCTGTAGCTCTGGATTTGATGCTTCAAATCGCAAGAGGAATGGAATATCTCCACTCAAACAAGATCTTCCATGGGGATTTGAATCCTTACAACATTCTGGTTAAGCCAAGAGCTTGTTCTACAGATGGGTATGTGCATGCTCAGGTGTCTGGGTTTGGGCTACCTGTTGTGAAGTTCAAGAACTCTTCAAATCAGAATGAATCCCTACCGTTCATATGGTATGCTCCAGAAGTTTTGGAAGAACAGGATCAGTCAGGAAGTACACCGAGTTGTAAATATAGTGAGAAATCTGATGTTTACAGCTTTGGGATGGTTTGTTTTGAGCTTCTGACGGGGAAAGTCCCTTTTGAGGATAGCCATCTTCAAGGGGATAAAATGAGTCGAAACATTAGAGCAGGGGAGAGGCCACTTTTTCCACATAGTATGCCAAAATATGTGACAAACTTGACGAAGAGATGCTGGCATACGGACCCGAATCAAAGGCCGGGGTTCTCGTCGATATGTAGAATTCTTCGGTTTGTAAAGCGATTTGTTGCGATGCATCCTGATTATAGTAGTCAGACCGATCCGGCTACGCCGGCAGTGGATTACTGTGACATTGAGTCATGTTTGTTGAGGAAGTTGTCATGTTGGGGATCATCAGCAATAGTAGATATCCCATTTCAGATGTTTGTTTTCAGAATCGTTGAAAAAGAGAAAACTGGTAGCAGCAGCGTTGTTAAAGATACCTCAGAATCAGGAAGTGATGGCGCCTCAGCTTGTGGGGATGAAACGGCATCCTCTACGGATGAGCCTTTCCCAACGCTGGTTGAAAAAAGATTGCCAGTTTCACGTGAAAGCACCAACAGGAGGCTTTCATTGTCAAAGAACAGTTCTGATGTTAAGTTCAACAAGCTACCAGGTTCATCTCCTTATTTCTCATGCTTGCTTCAATTATTACTTGAACTGTGAACTGCACAGACCAAACAATGAAACAAAACATCCTTTTGTTGTTAGTCTATTGAGAATTGGAGAGATCCCACGTCGGTTGGGGAGGAGAACGAAACATTCTTTATAAGGATATGGAAATCTCTCCCTAACAAACGCATTTTAAAATCCTTGAGAGAAGCCCAGAAGAGAGCTCAAAAAGACAATATTTGTTAGCGGTGAGCTTTGGCTGTTACAAAGATATCAGAGTCTGACACCGGGTGATGTACCAACGAGGAGGCTGAGCCTCGAAGGGGTGGATTGTGAAATCTCACATCGGATGGGGAGGAGAACAAAACACTCTTTATAAGGTGATTGTGAGATCTCACATCAGTCGAAGAGGAGAACAAAACATTATTGTGTGGAAACCTCTCCTGCTAGCGGTGGGTTTGGGCTATTACAAATATTATCAGAGTCAGACACCGGACGATGTGCCAGCGAGGAGGCTGAGCCTCCAAGAGGGGTGGATTGTGAGATCCCACCTCGATTGGGGAGGAGAATGAAGGGGGTGGAAACTTCTCCCTAGCAGACGTGTTTTAAAAACTTTGAGGGGAAGCCCAGAAGGAAAAGCCTAAGGAGGACAATATCGGCTAACGGTGGGCCTGGGTTGTTACAAATGGTATTAGAGTTGAACACCGAATGATGTGCCAGGAGGAGGTTGAGCCCCAAAGGGGGTGGACTGTGAGATCCCACATCGGTTGAAGAGGAGAACGAAGTGTCTCTTCTAAGGGTGTGGAATCCTCTCCCTAGTATCTTCCTAGCAAACACGTTTTAAAAACCTTATAGGGGAAGTCCTTAGTTGGGGAGGAGAACGAAGCATTCTTTATACGGATGTGAAAACCTCTCCCTAGTAGACGCATTTTAAAAACCTTGAGAGAAGCCTAAATGGAAAAACTCAAAAAAAAACTTTATCCGCGGACGGTGGGCTTGGGTCATTACATATTATCTATATGATCTTCATGAATGAATGAAAAAACTGAAACTGATACTGATACTAACTGATGGTTGATGGCTCCATCCCATAGGTACACCGCAAGGACGATTTTCAAGGCCGCCACAAATCAGTCCTCGAGGGCGTAGCATGAGAATGAATTCTGAAAGCCAGCTTATAGCAATGACTCCAAAGGTTAGAAGATTATCTGGCCACGCCTCAGATTCTGAGCTACCCTAAAAGCCAAGGAACGAGTATCGACGTAGATGGTTACACTCTCATGATTTACGCATCGACATGCTCATGAACGTTCCCGGAACAATGGGCGTCACAGACAAGTTTTTCTTCTTCTTCTTCCCTAGAAGGGTGGGTGGAAAAGGCCATGGCACTGTGTTTGGAGCTGTGTTTTGAAGATGAGAATGATCCAACATATTTTGTATATAATAGGAATTATGGGTCTTAGAGAGCAATCAGAGGAAGTGGGGAATAATGGATCAAACAATATAATCTCTTTCAGAGTTTTGGTGTTCATCTTAAATTCTAAGTGCAGCTCATGTACATGTAAATGAAAGCAACAACCCAGCGTGTTGCGAGGAGGTTCCCTACCTGCCCTGCTGCACACCCCATCGGAAGAGGACGAAGGGGGAGAGGTCAAGAATTCATGTAAATGGAATCGATGCTTCAAATTTTTTACTAAAACCAGATTTCATATCAGATGTATTGCTTTGATGCTGGTTATAACATTGGGAATGAGAATTTAATTTCGTGTCCGCACTCTTTTGGAAATTGTAAAGCGGTTGTACAGCACTTATTTTCGAGTAAGTGAGCCGACTGAACCTGGATCGTCATTGACACAGACAACCTATGCTTAAGCCTATGATTCATGTCCCGGAGTTCAATATTGACTGAACCTTTCAATATTGATTGAACCTGATGACTAAACTTGTAAAAAGTAAAACCTAGCAAAACTAAGGTAACAGCCATCACTGAATTTAACTAAGGACCATCGTTAAGGTATAAAGGGTCGTAGCAAACGATTTTATTCCAATCTAATGATAGGGTATGATTGAATGTATTGAAAGTTTATGCATACATTTAAATAAAGTATTGTGAGATCCCAACATCAGTTGGAAAGTGTAATGAAACACTCTTTATAAGAGAGTGGAAAACTCTTCTTATTAGTAGATGCATTTTAAAACCGTGAGACAGACGATGATACATAACGGGCTAAAGTGGGCAATATCTGCTAGCAATGGGCTTGAACTGTTACAAATGGTATCAGAGCTAGACATTGGCAGTGTGCCAACGAGAACGCTAGCTCCTTAGGCGACGAATTGTGAGATCTCACATTGGTTGGAGGGGAAAACGAAACACTCCTAATAAGGATGTGGAAACTTCTCCCTAGTAAACATATTTTAAAACCATAAAACGTAATGTACCAAAACGGACGTAGGGACAAAACTAGTATAATGTTTATAGTTAATAGTTATTTAAAATAAAGTAGTACTGGAACATTTTCTGTAACTTAGCCTATTTTTTATAAATAAATTTGTTAGCTTTTTTTAAAAAAAATTTATATATAAATTGAAAGGGTATAATGGTGAAATCGTTCTTTTCTTTTTATTTTTTTAAATATAAAAAAATGGTTAAATTACCAACTTAATTTTTAATTTAAAGGTTAATATTTATTTAATTCTTACAATTTTTTTTTTTTAAATTTTCAAAAATTTCAATAATATTTTAAATTTCAAAAAAATTTAAAAAATATTCCCACACTATATTTTTTAATATGTATAAAAATATATCCATGTTATCTTTATAAAAAAAAAAATATTAATTTTAAATTTAAGAGTATTATTGAAACAATATTTTTATTAATTTAATTTTATTATTATGATTTTTTACACGACTTATTATCATATACTGAAATGATTTAAAAACCAATCCCTTCTAAAAAAGAAACAGAAAAAAGTAAAAATTAGTTTCATCATCATTTAATTTATTTTTATTCCTTTGAAAAAAAGTCAAAAAAAAGTCAAAGGGGATCAGGTTTTAGCACTAACTATATTTAACTCCAAATTAAAGCACAAAATTAACGTTAAACCTTAATTTGCTAACTAATTAGTCCAAAAAAGAAACCCCATTAAAGCAATCGGAAAGCTTGAAATGAAAGAATCGTGAAGGGTTGACTTTGCCGTCCCGATCTTTCCACAATTCTTCAAGCTTCCCAAATTCAAGTCAGTTTCTTTTCGTTGACTTTTGTTTCTATATAACATAACCCTTTTGTTTATAAAAACATGTTCTTTTAAACCTTCATCTTTCGTGTTCATATCCATATCCATCTCTAACATGTTTTTTTTTTCTTTCTTTCTTTCTTTTCCTAAATTTATGTTATCGCTTAAAATATTTGGTTTTGTTTGATTATCAAACTCGTAAATAACTTAAATGTAGATATGTTAATTAACCTGTAGAGCCGGGATCTAGTCGGGACCCACTCCAAACGAGAACGGAGATAAGAATTATATTCTTTGCCCCTATCTACATTCCCGAGTCTGCACAATCCCTATCTTGCCTCACTTTATATATGAATAGATGTATGCATATTATTTATTTTATATATATAAAGTATGAATGATTATATTGTAGTATTGAAATTTGAGTACGTAGACCCTATATTATATTTTTGCTTATAAAATATTATTGGATTTATTAGTATGTTTTATATATTTTTTTAATAGAAAGTATCCATTTAAAAAATATTTAAAATGAATATTTTTAAAAATGAAAATAAATGAAAATTTGCAAAGATTAAAATAGGAGGCAGACAGTCAAATTTGTCATATCTACCAAAATATTGTAAATTTAATTGAATCAATGTTATATTCTAACAAAAAAAAAAAATGTTAAATATTGTAGGTAAAAAATGATGGAAGAGACAAGATCAAATGAATCAGATATCAAAGAAGAACAAGAAATGAGAGACGGTAGTAAAGAAGAAGCTAGTCAAAACATGGGATTGGAGTCGGATTCAAGTTCGTCATATCTACCGGAGATGAACCTTGTTTTTGTGCTTCTTTCGTTGCTTTCTCGTGAACAGTCAAATGGTGAAGAGGGTGAACTCACGAAAGCAAAAGAGGTTGAAGCCATTACAACTTACAATATAGCTCGATTGAGTGTAAAAAAGAAAGACATGATCAAAGCCAAGCCAGAACGACGACGAGTAGCTCAAAGGATCCATACAACGATAAAGGATTACAGGTAATTTTATCCTCTTTTTTACCATTCCTTAGTTTCCCTTTGAAAAATAGAAAATTACCTCTTAAGTAAATTGTTGATTTTACGTTGTATGTAGGCATGGCAGAAAAATGTGAAGAGGACAGTAATATTGTGAATGTTTGATTAATCCACCACACCACCTAAATGGTGTGAAAGTTATCTTATTTATAATCAAATGAATTACAAGGATATGGAAATAGTAATAAATGGAAATAACAATAAATGGAAAGATACCTATAATAATAAGGCAAATATTTATTTGCCTTATAATAAAATATCAAATATAGTATATTTGGTAAACTATAATTTATTACTAAATATCCTTAACACCCCACCGCAAGCTAAGCGTCGGATTTAAACGAACGTGAAGCTTGAATCTGAAAAATTCAAAGAGGTTGAGAAACACTTTTCATGAAGATGCTAACAACTCGGTTCTTGGCCATCAAAAATTGCAGAGGGATCGCCGCTCAGCGGCGATGCTGCCTTGGCTTCGGCGAGAATATGTCTAACCCATGAAGAGAGATTGTCGCTTAGCGACGATGCTGCCTTGGCTCTGGTGAGAATATTTCTAACCCCAAGAAGTAGAAGGGGAAACCTAGAGCAAGGGACAAAGACAATGTTGAAGCCGGAAGAGTCGCCACATTGGGCGAAGGAGCCAATTTTGGCGAGAAGGGCAGTCGGAAGAGTCGCCACATTGGGCGAAGGAGCCAATTTTGGCAGGAAGGGCGGCGGCAACTTGGTTGGCGAATAGGCCAGTGCGGCACCTAGATTCCGAAGGTAAATCTCTGCAAAAGGTTGATAGGTTTAGGTTAGGGTTTATGTGAAGGATGAAGTGTTGATTGGGAAGAAAATGAGAGAGACTATATTGGTCAAGGGGAAAACCGATTAAGTTAGAAAAGGTGAAGTTGTATGTACAGAGTATGACGAAAGGTGATTTGGAGGTCAATAGGGTGGAGCCGAAGAGTAATCAATCGGCTCCGACTCCGGCAGCCATGAAGACTGCCCCTGCGGTGTCAAAACCAGCAGGGGTGGTGGAGAAGAAGATTAGAGGATTCAAAAGCTATTGAAAAGAAAGAATCAGGTCGTTAAACCGAAAGGGCTTTGATACCATGTGAATGTTTGATTAATCCACCACACCACCTAAATGGTGTGAAAATTATCTTATTTATAATCAAATGAATTACAAGGATATGAAAATAGTAATAAATGGAAATAACAATAAATGGAAAGATACCTATAATAATAAGGCAAATATTTATTTGCCTTATAATAAAATATCAAATATAGTATATTTGGTAAACTATAATTTATTACTAAATATCCTTAACAAATATTATATGTTTCTACTAATAATGTGTACATAACTACTTGTTTCTATTAAGTTTTGGTATTGTCACCATGTAAAGATGATGCTCAATAGCGTAGGGAGGGCTAATTTGATTGTACAAGTATGCAAAGTTCAACTAGGAATATCACTTATAAACAAATATGTTCATTCATATTCTCACTCTCTAAAACTTGGAATTTTAGTGAAGATTGTTGGTCTGATGATGATGGTGACGATGGTGCTTCTTGAAATTTTAGTAAAGATCGTTGGTTAATGATGGTGCTTGTGAGATCCCACATCGATCGGAAGAGGAGAACAAGTGCCAACAAAGACGTCGGACTTCGAAGGAGGGAGGATTGTGAGATCCACGTGGAGACGAAGTATTTTTTATAAAGGTGTGAAAATCTCTCCATTTTAAAAAATGTTGAGAGAAAGCCCGAGAGAGAAAGCAATATTTGTTAGATGTGTTTTTTCTATATTCTTCTTTACTTGTGAAGAAAAGATTTAGTTGCCCGTCATTTTCATACAAGTCTTCTTTAATTACTTTAAAGAGTATGCAAAGTAAATGAAAGTTTTAAATTAATCGAAAAGTTGAATATCTTATATAATTTGTTAATAGAATTGTCAACAAAATAAAACCTACAATGTTTTGTCGTCAATTCAAGACCAAAAAAAATGTTTAAGATTCAACATTAAGCATCTCATGGCTATTTCATGATAGATCCAATACTTGTGTTAGTAACTTACGGGCCATGATTAATTATTTTAAGGTTTGAATTCCCCCTTACGTTACAAAGTCCAATTCCCACAGTCATCGTAACTAATGAAAAAAAAAAAAAAAAAGAGAGAGAAAGCCCTTTAAACATATCAACCAAATAGCTAAACACATCATTTTTCTCATACATCAATTGAAGATGCCAGTTAGCATTATCTTCTTCGGGTAAAATTAGTTGCTCGATATCCAACCCGAATTTCAAAAGCTTGTTTCATATCTATGGATGTGAGTATGACAAAATCAACACTGCAATTCAAACACAAAGGAGGTTAAGAGGTTTGCAATTTAACCTTAATATTTGAACCTCTAATTTCATCAAAGTAAAGGAATAAAGAAGACACCATGAATATAGAACACCGGAAATATAAAAGAACATCACGGATTTGAAAACTAGATACAATAAAGCTATGCTCTCCCAAATCTCAAGGAGACCACAAATGTGCTTATTCTATCGTCAATAAGTTCACTGACATAGCATAAGAACAAAAGCTTATGCTAGCACGAGCTTGTCAGAAGATATTTAAAATCAAGGAAGCAAATTATGAACACACTCAATACTGCCTTAAACTAGGTATTGGAGAGAGGATAATTAAAACACCTAGTTTACCATCTCCCCTTGCCTACAAAAATAGCAGATCATTCAATCGTTCAACAAACGTAAGTTAAGTTAGTACCCAATAATCAGTCTGAGATCCTAATCTCAACTCCCAAAACGTCCTTCACCATCTCGTACGACACAAATGCGATTGCAATTGATGGGACAACCTGAACAAGGCAATAGGAGAGAAATCAGATAATATCTTTGATTCAGGGAAATACTATTAAAGTTAGTTCATTAATCAACTTGTAATAATTATGCTCGTCAAATTTAAGCCAGGAACGCTATGAACCACCCAAAAGAATACACAATGCCAAAAATTCAAAGGGACCACTTGGGGATGTATTTTATAATGCTTCTAATCTGAATGGGAATGAATGGGCAGCATTTACAATAAACATTGACAACAATCTTCAAAATTCTAATATAACAAAATCAATTATGATATGAATACAGATCAGCTAAGAGGAACTAAAAAAAATTAAACTATTTTTTAACATTTAAGTGGTGAAATTATGATTTATTATTATTCTTATTCGTTGGAGTACTTATAAGAGCTCCAGAGCTAGTTTCTTATCCAGGGGGTGGGACAAAATGTTAATAGCAACCGGCTAAAATCTGGGTGCCACTAACCACCCACCCAACAAGAATATTAGATTACCCTATAACAACGATGCCTCAGATTGTAAGGTGAAAAAACAATTATGTGGAATAGTCCAGATGAAGCTGGCCCTAACACCCATCTTAATCTTTTTTGAGCAGATTAGATATAATACTTGTCGTTTGTAGAGTTTTTGAAACAAACGTACATCATACTGGTAATTAAAATAACTGCGGCTGGAGAGGAGTAGCGACAAGTACGGGTAACAAGAACGTAAGTTACGGGTAACAAGAACGTAAATCTCTCAAAATGAGTTTTACGATGCATATCTTTATCTCATTTGTATACTAAGTTAGTCAAGCTGCAATTCCAACCAAGGGAAAATCTTAGAAACTCGAATTGGATCTTGCTTATTGGCCTTTCCTTGTCCAGAAAACAGTTCCAGTCTATCTTTGAAGATTGGCTTTAGAAAATCCATGCCCATCACAAGCATGCATGACTTATAACTTTCGAAAACAATAAAAATCTTGAACATCATAACAGCTCTCACTTTTTCCGTTTTCTTGGGTATTCTAAAACCATCCTATGCATGGGGCTAAACAATCTTTTAACATAAAAAAGGAGGCTATGGTATAATGCAATATGTATACACAGTTCTAAAAACCATTTGCAAAACAATGCACTGAGATCAAATTGATCCCCCAAAACATTACATACAAGATTTCTCATCTTCCATCAAATTCAGAATCAGATATCAATCAGTCAACTGCTAGATAATGCATTGTATTAGTATAAACAAGCTAAGACAGAGAAAGAGCATGCCTAACCTTAACTGAGTTGGGGACCAAACCCTTGTACAATGCTCTGAAGCCTTCATAACGAACTGTTTTTCGAAAAGCATCAACCATGCCAGTGTACTCGAGGGGTGCCTTACTTCTTCCATCACCAGTGACTACGGAAGCAGCATTATTCCAACCCACCATCTGCATTCTTCTACGAATGACATCAAGAGGATAAGCAACAGTTTGACCGACTGTTCCAGCAGCAGCTCCACATGCTAGACGTGTTGTCACACTGAGCTCTGAATCTTCAACAAGTCCAAATGGTTTACTTTTAATCAACCAGTCTTTAAGCGATTCATACACAGCAAAGTTGAGGCCCACGTAAGGAACCTGCAAAATGGAACGAGTTTAATTTAAACTTCATGCACTGTACTTTTTTGTATGCATTTTAGTTATTCTCATGCTAAAAATTTCTTGTTGTTTTTCCTTTTTCTTTCTTTTCTTTTCTTTTTCCTTTTTTTGAAAATACACACTATCTTATAGTTCATGATACTTCCATATACAAGAACTAATAAAATATAAAATACTTTGAGAGCTTAAATAAATCATCTTCTAACGATACATGTTATTGCAATGTACAATATTTTTTTAGTGCACTTTGCTGCACTCAATTGAACCTACTAATAAGCATCTGCAACCTTTAATTGAGCAAGAGCCTCGTCAACGCACCTAAAAAATTACAATGGCATCACATATTTACAACTATAAAAATAAGGAACTTACAACTCCAATGACAGAAGGAAGCCAACCCTTGTACAAAGCCCTTGGACCTTCTTCCCGAAGCACCGTTGAAAGAGCATGGAATATTCCTCTGTACTGGTAAGGAGACTTATCTGTCTGAAAAACAAAATTCATTTCAAATTTAGAGAATTTTAATTTGACTGAAAGAATATCAAAATGTCACAACATAAAATTACATCACAACATTTGTTCATATCCAAGATTTTAGATACTCAGATATGATATGAAATTGGAAACTCATCAGAAATATATTATGATACAAAGGGCAAGTAACTGAGAATGAGAGTACCTGCACAGTTAGCCTGCCTCGCACCATGTCCATAGGGTAAGTTGCTGACATGGCAATTATTCCAGCACAAGCTCCAGCACCAAGACGTAGAAGAGGAGTGAGTTGTGCATCTTCTGCAAAAAATAATGACAAAATAGGCTTCAGATTGAGATTTGTGTATGAGAGGAGGGGGCGGACAACTCTTGTGGTCTCTCATAATAGCTATAAGGTCAGATATCATATAATAAAACTGAAAAATGGCAACCAAAATGAACTTACGGTCACCAGTTTTCTCCCTGTAAAAGGCCAGTATTCCCCTGTCAATGGAAAAGAACAAAGATATTAGCCATTTAGAAAATATTAAAGAGAAAATTAAGGCGTTTAAGGAGCATATCCTGGATGTATGGGAGGTTGCTTAATTGGCACATTAGTAAGTTTACCAACAAGTATGAACTGTTTTGTAAATCATTGATCTTATTTTTGTAAACTCCTGTTCCAAATGAAGCACTACGTTGAAAGATACATATTACTCTCTCGGATCAATCTCTCTCAAAAAGTTTAACTTCAACAGATACGCAACCCCAATAATCCTATCTGTCAGAATGAAAGAGTATTTATTACAGGTGATCAATTACTAGAGTTTGTGTTTTCCTAATAAAGCAAGAATAATGGAATTCGGCCAGTAGTCATCAAAGACATGAAAACAGGGTTTAAAGGTACTTTCTATCGCAATACCACCTGGCACCAGCTAGAAATAACTTCATTCCTCAATTTCACCAAGATGGGTGATTATGATCACGATTAGACAACTGCCAACTATTCTTGCAAATGTGGTTATGTAAGTGCAACCAACAAATGAGTACGTTCCAATGTCATTCATACAAATTCAAGCAAAATAAAGCATTGCACCCTCCAACACGTGCATCAAATTTCACTTAAAACACTTGAGTCAACCCTTTCTGAAGGCAAAATTGAAGATGAATATTTTGCATCATTATGACAGACCACCGACTTCAAAACATACCGAGAAGCTTGCTCATAGCTGAAGAATTTTACTGCTGAATTTGGTACTATACGAGCACAATTTGTACCATTGCCTTTGAATAATCCTCGAAAACCCTCAGTTCTCCAAATATATTTCAAGCCTTGTATCGTCCCATTATATTTTATGCTATGAGGATTCTGGACCTGTTTGTAGAAGCAACTATGTAAGAAGTTGTAGCTATGTATATCCTACTTTGTGCATGCTCATAACCCTTGTGATTTGAGTGTATGACACCACAATGATCAAATAATACCAAAGAAAAAAAAATACTAATAATGAAAAGATTAGACATACCTGTAATAATATCTTCAAACGCTCCAAAGGGGCAACAGCAGTTCGAGACCTGAACATATACAGAAGAAAATTTCAGAAAATGATTACAATGAATCGGAAACTCAGGTTTGAAGTTCCAAAAATCAGGTAATTCGGAATACTGGAAACGACGCAGTCAAAATTTTAAAAACCTGTACGGTAAACGCAATAAACCGTTACTAAACTTCTTTTCCAGGTCAAAAGTTATGATATTCCAAATCCATCAACTTCAATTGTCAGTTTGATTTAACTATTCAAATTATTGACGGTCCGAAATTCAATTGTTAAGTTTTTCTCTCCTACATTTTTTCTCTTAAACGAACAACCATAGCAACGAGAAAAATAAATAAATACTCAACCGACGAGCTAGAATTTAAACAGGCAGCAAAATGAGAGAAAAATAAATCTATAATCATTCAACGTAGATTTAAATCGATAGAAATCACAGTTCACAGGGAAACGAAATGGAACTCACACTCCACCGGCGACTCCACCAGCAACCAGAGATTTGCAGATGCTAAGCAGAGCATAACTAGGTGCTTTGACGCCTCCTCTCGCAAGCTTCGCCTCCTCTGCCAGGTTTACGATCGTAGAAACAGCCGATTCGCTTCGTTTGACGTCCTCCGAAGCCATACAAGAAATCAACGAAACAGAAAAGAAGTCGAAAATCACCGAAAACCTAAGTTGCCGTAATTGGAAGCGTGATCTCAGCCTCCAAACAAAGATTCCGGTGATTATCAGAGAGCAAGGTTATGTTTTTCTCTCTTTCGTCAGTGTTAATCGCGGAGGGAAGAGGGTACGTTGCGGCTGCAGCTGTTGCGAAGTCATGAGCTTCTTTGAGACCTCAAAACTACTACCGTTAACTAACGCCGTTTGCTTTGATGTTGATTGACGGCGTTTATTGGTGGTTTCGGCTTGCTTTGAATTTAGATGAATTCTCAGCCACTAGAGTTAGTCTTCTGTAAATAGCAAAAAGCGCTGTACTCGCCATAATAATTGAACACGTGGCATTCCGAGAGATATTCTGCTGCATAAAGGAACACTGCAATCACCAATTCTCACCAATCAGATTCAACCGTTAACCTAAGAAAATCAGATTCTTTATTTTGATTTTCCAATTCTAAAACTGAATAATACACTATTTTCCCAACTGTTTTATGTTTTTTTTTTACGATGAAGAAATCCATATAAACTTTTTTTAATTATATTTATAAATTTAAATACTATTTTTATAACGTGAGTGTCTTTATATTTGACATTTCTAGACATGAAATTGTATGTCCTGTCTATTCATTTAGTAGAGACTTGCTTCGAATATAATGAAACATTCAATATTTATTATACTAAAAAAAGTACAAAAATCTAACATTAATGTAATGTTTTATTCAATACTAAACAGTCCCAATCGATTGAGAACGAAAACGAAACATTCTTTAAGGTATAAAAATTTCTTTCTAATAGCTGCATTTCAAAATCGTGAGCTTGGACGCTAAACAAATAATATCTGTTTTGCAGTGGTTTGAGCGGTTACAAATACTCCCTAAACTTAAGTTACTATTGTTTCAAACCAAAAAAATATAAAAAGTAAATGTGAAATTATATAATTAAAAATTGAATTTGTCCCAGTTCTGTAACATAGCGTGAGAGATCGCACAAAATCATTATTATTATTATAGATTAAATATATTTTTGTGAGTAATTTTGAAATTGTTAAAATTATTTTTATCGTTCTATATTTGATTTTACACTTTAAAATGTGATTTTTATATCTTAAAAATTAATTTTAAATAATCTGAAGTGATTTTGAATAGGATAAATATAACTTGTGGTTTAATGTCCTAATTAATTCTGGCATTAATTCTTTTGATAGGACCTATGAGATTTATTATTGAAGTTTAATTTGAGAAATTTAAGACTATATATATATATATATATATTCATAACTTTTATTATTATTATTATTATTATTATTCCTTATCCAAAAACATATTCTTGGCAAAAGAATAGGAAAAAGGAAACATATTCTTCTTTAAGCCAAAAGCACCACCACCCCACTCATCTATCCGACAAGCGACAACCAAAGGCGACACAACCGGCGCCCTGATTGCAGCAACGGACGACAGCAGATTTTGGTGAGACTATGTGTCAGAATTTAAGATAACTTATTAGTAGTTTGAATGAGTCGAGATATTTATAATTCGTTAATATTTTGATAATATATTAGTTATGAAATATATTTTACAACTTCATAATCAATTAATATTTTTTCATTTATGATTTGATTAGTAGTATATTTTATTTTGTTCTCAAAATTTAGTTAGTTTATTTTTTTTTTTTCAGGTATTAATTGGTAGCTTGTATCTTATTTAAATGTTGAATATAAAATTGAACCTTCGATCCCCATTATATTTCTCATTTTAACTCTGTTTTGTTTTGATTAATAATATTTTCAGATCTATTCACACTTTTGAGGGGTAGATATTGGTATTAGAGTCAAGTTGGTAATCAAAGATTTGATATTATTACTCAACGAGATGAATGGTGAAAGTGCTTTTATGGGTATAGCTATAGAAAAGCTTGTTGGCAATAATTATAATTATTGGAAGTTATGTATGGTGAAAGTGTTTACCTGGGCAAAATTTGTGGGATTTAATTTAAGGTGATGACACAGAAATTCCAGAAGATACTCCACAGAATGTTTAAGATATAATGATCATGTTCGTGAACTTTGATTAGCAAGGAGTATATTGATCATGTTCGTGATTTAAAGTCACCAAAGCAAGTGTGGAAAATACTTCAAAAGTNAGTCAACAGGGTGGAATTCCATTGTCAATGATAGGATCTCCTTTTGAACCTCTAGGAATTCCTCCGCCCAGACCAATGCAGCCACTTACTCCTAGCATGTCACCCGGTCTAGGCCCACCAGTTTCTCTAGGCGTTTTTGTCCCACCATTCTCCCCTCCAGTTTGGCCTGGTGCTCGTGGTATTGATATTGAGTATGTTAGTTGTTCCACCAGGACCATTAGGACCTAGATTTCCTCCAACCATAGGGACCCTACCANAAAATACTTCAAAAGTTGTTCACTAAGAAAAATACAGCTCGATTGCAATTTCTAGAGAACGAACTAGTTGTGGTAGCTCAAAGTAATTTCTCTGTTGAAGAATATTTCTTGAAAGTGAAAAATCTGTGTTCTAAAATTTTAGAATTAGATGCTGAGAAACCAGTGAGATATGCTCGATTACGGTGTTGTCTTATTCATGGATTATGAAAAGACTGTATACCCTTTGTTTCCTCAATACAAGGGTGGGCAAATCAACGTACAGTTATTGAATTGGAGAATTTGCTTTCTAATTAGGAAGCTTTGATTAAGCAAGTCACTTCAGTTGTATATCAAGATAATGTTTCTACAGATGCCCATGCCTTTATAGACTACAATGAAGAATGGATTGTTGATTCTAGTTGTTCTTATCATGCAGCTGGAAACGAAACTCTTATATCAGATGTTCGTTCACACTATCAAAAGAAGAGTAAAGGGCCACAACAAAGTGGCTGAATTGGAATCACGATTTTCTCAACTTTAGGAGGAACTAAAGAAAACAAGTGATCAACTGAGCATATTTGAATCACACAAAAAGCAAGCCCAACAGGAAGCAGAAGAAGCAAAGAAATAACTATCAGATATGTATGCAAAGTTTGAAGAATCTCAATAGTAGGTGCTTGAGCTCTCAGCTTCTAAGGAAGATCGTGTTCAAGAACTGTACAAACTTTCTCAAGATCGCGATCGAGCATGGGAGTCCAAACTCAAAGCTGTTCAGAAGCAGCACGCAATGGATGTTGCTGCATTGGCCTCCGCCATGAATGAAGTTCAGAGGGAGGCTCAAGGTCCAGCTGAACATGGTGCCTGAATCTGACCAAACCCGAAGTAACCTTGTTGAGTCTGCACAAATTGAGATGGATTATTTAAGAGAACAAAGCTCTCAGAGACACTCTCCCTTGTTGAAAAACTGAAAATGAGCTCAATTACGGTAGAGAATCTGAAGTTCAAGCCCTCAACATTGCAAGGAAAAACCAAAATCAATTTGAAACAACCAAAACAACGGTGGAAAAGCTTCCATCAGAATTGGAGCAATCAAAAGGATCAGAATTCATGGAGGGACGACTTTGATTTTCATGGAGGGAAGGGAAGAAGGCAGAAAGCAAGGAATGAAGGAATGAATGGAAATAGAGTAGGGAGAGGAGGCCGAGGAAGACCTACAGGGAGAGAGAGTCAACAGGGTGGAATTCCATTGTCAATGATAGGATCTCCTTTTGAACCTCTAGGAATTCCTCCGCTCGGACCAATGCAGCCACTTACTCCTAGCATGTCACCCGGTCTAGGCCCACCAGTTTCTCCAGGCGTTTTTGTCCCACCATTCTCCCCTCCAGTTTGGCCTGGTGCTCGTGGTATTGATATTGAGTATGTTAGTTGTTCCACCAGGACCATTAGGACCTAGATTTCCTCCAACCATAGGGACCCTACCAAGTGCTGCCATGTTTCTTCCGGTGTAGCTGGACCAAGTTTCAATAACTCTGGACCAGTGGGATAGGGTGCTCAACCTGACCTGAATAAAAATCCTAGTGATTTTTGTTTTACAGTAGGCTTTGCTGCAATTTCATGGTGTAGTAAGTGTTATCTGATATTGAATTGCAGAAAATACATACTAATGAGCAAGTTACAGACATATTTACTAAGACACTTGCCAAAGTGAAGTTTGAAGTTTTTCATAAGGCTCTCGGAGTTATTGAGAAATAAGCTTGCACTAAGGGAGACTGTCATAATTTAATGCAACTTATTGCTAGTTTGAATTAGTCAATATATTCGTAATTTAATATTATTTGATTAGCAGTTAGATTTAGTTAGTTTATATTTTGTTATTGGTAGGTATTATTTGGTAGCTTGTATTCTATTTAAACTTTATGAATATTAATGAAGATTGAACCTTCCATTCTAACTTTATTTCTCATTCTTAACTCTATTTTGTTTACTTGAGTAATAATATTTTCAGATCTTTTCACACTTTTTAGTGGTAGATATTGTGTCACTATGCGCCTTGACACCTCCAGCAAATCCATGCCCCCAACCATGTCAGCTTCTTCTTCATCAATATCGTTGCATCTTCTCCTTCCATGGACCGCTTCAACAGCTAAACTCGTTGCTCATGCTCCAGTAAAGCCCAGCAGATGGCGGTGAGACATGGACCACAACCACAGTTCTCTCATCTCTATCATCTTCGCCCGTGGCCCACGACGTTTCCTGTTGTGCATCGTAATGCCACAACCTTCAATGCTTCGATACCACTTGTTGTGTTATAATGCCACAACCTTCAATGCTCTGATACCACTTGTTGAACAAACACCACAACAACAATGTTTTGATACCACTTCTTATAACCAAATGCCACAATCAAAATGTTCAGATACCCAATTGTGGTAGCAGAAAGTAAAATTAAGATCAATCACATTTACACACCCACAAACATAAACTAAACAAAGAGATACAAAGATTTACATTGTTCAGATATAAGAAATTTCCCTACATCCAATAGTAGATAATCACTATAACCAAAAGTGTGTACAAAGTATATCTTTCACACTCTCATACTACAAAATCTCTCTTACAAAGGCAAAGACAGGGGATGGTCGGGGAAGGACAAGGACGAGGGTGGAGAATATTCATCGCTCGGTCTCCCTTTAACTTGCACGAATTTTGTCCTCAAATAATTAGGTGAAAACAAAATTAATTGTAGTTAATCTCTTCTAAATACGTCTATTTTGCAGGCCAAATTCATTAAATAATCAAATAATAAACTTTTTTAGCAAAGCTTGGAAGTTAGTTAGAGTTGTTAATCATAGTTTAAAACTTAGTTAATCCAAAAGAGATATGTAATATATAAAAGAAAATAAATTAAAATAAGAGATGAGGAATCTCAGGTTCCACATATTATGACCACGACATAATGGTGAAGACAGCAAGAATCGAGCTGTCACTTTCTTCGAGGTGAAATGTCCAAGAATTTTGTCGTTTTGTGGTTATTTCTCCCCCATAACCTTACGTTCACTTAGAAGGGCTTATCAATAACATTTTAAAAATGGATTTCGAAAAATATATCAAAATGACTAAAATATCCTCCGACTAAATTTACGACCAAAACAATCTATCTTAACACTCAAAACTACCATTAAAAATTTCAATAATATTCTTAAATTTAAAAAAACTAAAAAATACGTTTAATTTTTAAAATAAATCAAAATTATTTAGATAATCCACTAATTCTTTTTAAAAATTAATTTCAACAATATTTCAAAAATACCCTTTCTATTAATATTTTTAAATTTTTTAAAAACTTAAAAAAAAATTAAAAATATTCTTACTCCAATTTAAAATAAAATAAAAAATTAAAATTTTGATGTTATCAAAGTTTCTTCTCAGAATATTTTTTTACAAAAATTTTAAAGTTTTTTTTAACAAAAATTTATAGATATTTTTTTAAAGAAAAATGCAAATATATTATATATCATCTTTATAAAGTATAAATTCAAATAGCAACGGAAAGTGTGACAAATAAAATACACATTATATTATATAAACCCATACTCCTAAGTTAAACATCTACTAAGACAAACACATAAGGCTCTCTACAAGTCATATTCATACAAAAATTCAAAAACTTTTTTTTAAGCTAATTATATTTATATATATGTTATTAACATTTTCCCGAATATAAATTAGTTTCTATAAAGATTCAATGCCTATTATTTTTTGCCATCATTTTCCCCATTCCCTCTATAAAACCCTACTTCCATTGCCACTCCAACAAGGAAAACAACTCCACCGGAAAAAATGGAGTTCCGACGTCGAGATCTCCTCCTCTGCATCATGGTTTTGACGTTAATGGCGAAATCCAATGCTGGGATGATAGCTATTTATTGGGGTCAAAATGGAAATGAAGGCACTTTGGCAGACACCTGCGCCACCGGAAACTACCAGATTGTTATCCTTGCTTTTCTATCCGTCTTCGGCAACGGACAGACGCCGCAGATCAACCTCGCCGGCCACTGCGACCCCTTTAGTAATGGATGCATTAAATTGAGCTCCGACGTCAAGTCGTGCCAAGCTAGAGGCATCAAGGTGATTATATTTTATTATTGAATTAGGTTTATTTAATCACTTCAGACTCGGTGGTCAAACTTGACTTGAATAGATACGAGATTTCCCATTTAGACATAAACTACTTTGTTTTGGGCTTTCTCTCTTTCATTTATAAACTTACGATCTTCCAATAAATTAATCAATGTGGGATTCACTCTCAATATTGACTCAGGATCTTCCACTAAATTAACTAACGTGAGACTCACTCCCAATAATTCTCAATACTAATTTCATAATAGGTTATACTTTCCATCGGAGGCGGCGTGGGAAGCTACTTCCTCCCATCGCCCGAAGACGCCAAAAAAGTTGCAGACTACCTATGGAACAACTATTTAGGAGGACATTCCCCGTCCTCACCTCGTCCGCTCGGCAATGTCGTGCTCGATGGTGTCGACTTCGACATCGAAGGTGGGACAAACAAGCATTGGGACGAGCTTGCAAGGGCTCTTTTGGACTTCGGCAACCGAAGCGGCAAGAAGATGTTCATCACGGCAGCTCCACAGTGCCCTTTCCCCGACGCCTGGCTCGGCGACGCGCTGATGACCGGTCTTTTCGACTTCGTTTGGGTTCAATTCTACAACAACCCACCATGTCAATTTTCAGGAGACGGCACCAATCTTTTTGATGCTTGGAAAGTATGGACTTCCAAAATTCCTCATGCACAAATCTTCTTGGGCCTCCCGGCGGCTCCGGCGGCTGCCGGCTCTGGGTTCATTCCGGCCGATGCTCTCAAATCAGTGGTGCTACCAGTCGTCAAACGCTCACCTGAGTACGGCGGCGTTATGCTGTGGTCGAAGTTTTATGATGATCAAACTGGCTATAGCTCTTCCATTAAACAAGTTGTTTGAGATATGTAACATGTTGTGTCCCCTCTTATACAACATCTATGTATGTATGAGTGTATGTATATATGCATGTATATCGTATGTATCAACAACTAAAAGAAAGATCGATTCTTTGGGATCCTTCCTTTCTTCAAACGAAACAAACAGAGATAGAATCAGACCGATTCCCTAAATGCTTTTCTAGATATTCCTCAATGTCCTGGCTATTCACGGAACGTGAGAAGCAGATGAATAATCATCCGCTTCCGGAAGAAATCGAATAATTTCTCGGGAATCCTACAAGATCCATTCGTTCTTTTTTCTCTAACAGATGGTCAGAACTTCATATGGGTTCGAATTCTATTGAGAGGTTCACTAGAGATCAGAAATTGTTGAAGAAAGAATAAGATATTTCTCTTGTCTCTTCCAAGCGATCGAAAAATAAAGAAATAGTTAATATATTCAAGATAATTACGTATTTACAAAATACCTTCTCAATTCATCCTATTTCATCAGATTCGAGATGTGATATGGTTCCAAAGGATGAACTGGATATGGACAGTTCCAATAAGATACACGTTTGTTGGGTTTTTTGTAATAAAAGTGATGTAAATTTATTTATCTTTGACGACGCTTCAATTCAATAAATTTGAGTGATTGAATTATTACTCATCCATGTACGTATCAAATTAATAAGAATGGATTATTAATTTTGATATAGTTTATGAATTCGGAACATATAGTTCATGTAGGTTGATTAGAAAAAATTTATGTGTTAATTATTAAATTATGAAATAAATTCATTAATATATAAACATATCGTACAAAATTATTTAGAGAGTTAATGGAAAAAAAAAATTTAGAATAATATTCCGATGATAAATAAAATGCAATAAATAAACACAAATTTTTTAATTTTGTATCTATTAAAATTTATATTTTTTAAAATTTTCATAAATTAAAAAAAATTGAATGTTTAATGTTATATAAGACGTAAAATTTAATTTTGTGTAGTAGATTTGTTAATTTTAACAAATATTGAAAATATATTAAATAAAAAATTGAAGGTTTGAAAGTTTTATTTAAGTTACGAATTTAGTTTTTATAATTTAAAAAAGTTATAAATTGTTATAAATTAAAAACAATAACTCGATTAAATAAAAATAATAATTCTTCGAACTTCAAGTTCCCAGATCCTCTGTTCGGGAAAAGACGACGGCGTCTTAATTTTGCGGTAGAGGATGCGCCGATTACAATGCGACGAGTTAGAGCTTCGAGTTTCTGCTGTCTGGATTCGGTTTAAGGTTGTGGCAATCCTCTTTTAGAAGTATTTCGATCACACTGCACGGTATTTACTCTGTTACACTGCAACTTAACGCTTCTGATAATATATTATGCTATGATGCGCTGAAAGTTACTCGGAAAATTGAATTTGGTGTAGAATTGTTGATTCTGATGGGAGCTTTAGAATTGAAATTCGTATCTTTGAAGGATTAGTTACGATTAAGGTTAGGCGTTAGCAGTATTAGCACATGAATGATGATCGCGTATTTGGGGCTTTGTTTTCCTCTTTGAATCACGCTCTTGCTTTGTATGATGATCGCGTAGAACATTGAATAAAATCATGTATCATGATCCTTGCAGAAAACAACGTTTAAAGTTTCATTTGCTACAATGGGAAACTATCGACATTCCAAGTTTTCGATTAGTATTCTGCATTCATCTCTATAAATGGTCTAATCTACCAGGATCAGGTCATGCTAGATCCGGAACTTTTGACTTGCACAATTTTCAGCTTATTTAGATTGAAAACCCCATTCTGTGAAAGATCCACTTCTTCACCTCTTTGTAGTACTATTTAGAGAAAATAGACTGTGGTTTACTATGAGATCTCACGTCGGTTGGGGAAAACAAAACATTCTTTATAAGGATGTGAAAACCTCTCCTTAGCAGACGCTTTTTAAAAACCTTGAGAGGAAGTTCGAAAAGGAAAACACAAAGAAGACAATATCTGATAGTGGGGAGTTTGTGATGTTACAAATGGTACCAGAGCCAGACACTGGGTGATGTGCCAGCGAGGAGACTGAACTCCGAAGGGAAGTGGACACGAGGCGGTGTGCCAATAAAGACGTTGTGCTTTGAAGGGGGGTAGATTGGGGGGTCCTACATCGATTGGAGAAGGAACGAGTGCCAGCGAGGACAGTGGGCCCCAAAGGGGGTGGATTGGGGGGTCCCACATCGGTTGGAGAAGGGAACGAGTGCCAGCGAGGATGTTGGGCCTTGAAGGGGGTGGATTGTGAGATCTCATATCGGTTGGGGAGGAGAACTAAACATTCTTTATAAAGGTGTGGAAACCTCTCCCTAGTTAGACCCATTTTAAAAACCTTGAGGGGAAATCCGAAAGGGAAAGTTCAAAGAGGACAGTATGTGCTAGTTGTAGGCTTGACTTGTTACATTTACCTAATTATCTTGCAACTTCATTTTTTCCGTTAGAGATGCTGGCTTCTTCACTTAGGTTTATCAGATTTTTATCTTCTTTTTCTTGTTTACCTCCATAATACTTGAATAGTTTCAGAACCACATGTTTCTTCAATTTTAGTGAAATTTCTTAAAGAAAAAGTTATTTCAGAACCTTTTTCCTTATCCATATAAGTTAGGCCAAGATCAGTCCGGAATTCAAGTCTTTCCAAGGTGAAATTGACCTTAGATATTTGTTAAGCCTTTTAAGTTCATATGTTGTATGGTTGTGTGCTGAATGTAAAAAATAAGGTAGTTGCTTGTTTTATAAGTGAACTAGGAAAAGAAATTCACATGCTATGAGATTTCTCTGGGCAAGTTGGAGAGATAGGGAGAGGAGTTGGTTCCTGGTGTCTCCTGTTTGACCTTAAAGGAACAGACAAAAAAATGCACTTGTGACCACCATCATGTTTAGTCAACAAGCTGAGGTATTGATCATGTGGTCATGTCGTCGAAGAATATATATAATTGTTTTCTTCATCGCCTTTTACATCCATGAATTGCAAAGAACTTATGGACGACCCTCGATCTCTAGCAGTTGGAAGCTTTTCCACCAGTTGGCTGTCAAATATGATGCAGTCCTATGATGCCACATCCAAAATGATGGATTGTAAGATTGTTAAGCCTTCAAGGTTTCTGGATGAACCCCAGAGCTTCAAATTCAATACTCCAATCCATCCATCTATCCTCATAGCCCATGCTGATGAACTCTTCTTTGATGGTTCTATCAGACCTGTTTATATAAGTCACACAAGATTGGGAGCCTCTAACACATCTGATTTTGTCCCAGTTAAAGCACAATTCTTCACTTGCTTCTTTAACTTCTAGTCCATCCATAGGAAACCAATGTTGTCATTCTGGAAGATGGAGACGATCGTTTCTTTTACGGTTCGTTAAGCTCCAGTTCTTTACTTCATTGTTTCTCATTCTGTTGTTGTTTTAGGGGAATGATGTCCAGAACCAAAAGAAACGGACAATGGAAGATTTCTGGAAGGGTTGTCCTCTTTTTCTCTGGCAATATCCCTTTTCCCTTCATTTTCTATGGAGAAATTATATTCTGTTGGTCTTGTGTGGATGAAAGGCTTGGATAGGATCGTAGATTTGTTCATAAACAAAGTATCTCATGCATCCTTGAGTGTGCATATACCATAGAGGAAGAGAAACGAGTCATTATTCAAGAAAAAACAGGGTATCTGTTGTTGAGGATTGTTGGAAGGAGTCCCACATTGACTAATTCAGGGAATGATCATGGTTTTATAAGTAAGAAATATGATCATGGCTTTATAAGTAAGGAATATGAGGCCTGTTGGGAAAGTCTAAAGCAAAATCACGAGAGCTTATGCTCAAAGTGGACAATATCATACCATTGTGGAGAACTGTGATTCCTAATATCTGTTTCATATGGATAGGAATTTGAGGCATTTTCATGGGTACAAAACCAACTAAAAGTTAGCTTATTTAAGTAGTTGACTTGTTTCTTCACATATCTACATAGGTGCTTCGTCAATTATAAAATGACAATGCGATGTTCCATTGCTAGTTTCAGTCGTAGGAAATCTTCAGTTTTCTCTATCCTAATTTCAATTCATGGAATCTGGAAGGAAAGCTACCATTTCTGCGTCTAAAGAGTGAAAGAGGAAGAAAGGGTAACGTTAGGCTAGTTGAATGTGAGAGGACAGGACATGGACAAAATGTGTTAGGAAAAAAGCCACGAAGATCAACCTCACAACGTTGGTTTCACACCCTTTTGTTGTTTTCTTTCTTGATCTTTACTGGTTATGGTCTTTGCCCATGGCCAGGGGACACAAGAATAGGTTATCACCAAAATTCAGTGCACCTTAATCTTGAATTTGATATGGCTTGTTTTTGTTATATGAACAGGCGTTGTGAGTTGTGTGGAGGATGTAGAACTCTTAAATGCTTCGTTCTCCTCCTCGACTGATATGGGATCTCATAGTGTGCTTGTCTAATCACGAAAAATACTTAAAACATATAGATATGAAACCTCTGTATTGGATGCAAAACAACAAAATCTGAAGCTAATGTGTCCTACAAAGGCAAAAGAAAAGAAGATAGAAAGAAGAAGAATTCCCCACCACACAAGCATTTGGGCGGTGAGGGGGACCGAAGACACTGAAATGGGAAGCATGTCCCATTTGTCAACAATGAGTAGCTGTTGCTGCTGCCATTGATGCGGCGGCAAATGCCCAATATTAAGATCAGATCATCTTTGAGTTGCTTTGTCCACCTTCTGACTACAATTGAAATCAAATGGGTTTGCATTTTTTGTACAACAAATGATTCCATGTGTTCTGAAAATAGTTTCAAACATATATGTAGATTATCATACTCGGATCGACTAAGTAAGTGGCTTCTCTGTGAGTTGCATTAGACTCGAACCAGGATAGAGTCACTAGAGAACCTCCTTGTCTACATTAAGAAAGTGGAAGATTAAACCACCCATGCATTGTTTCGAATAGTAAAGCTTACTAAAGGTGAAACATTTCTATTTGAATTTTATAAAAATATCAAACTGAAAATAAATTACAACTATTCTTAAGTGAATGAGTTATGTCAGTGAAAGTAAGTGTTAAGTGAGTTCAAGCCTCAGAAACATATGCTAAAACTTGAAAACAAAGGAGAGAAAATTTGAAAGCAAAATTTAAAAAATTGAAATTGGTGTCTATGATAGAAGAAAAAAAGTGACTCAATTAAATCAATTTTCAATTAGATGTGTATATGATAAACTGGATTTTATAATCCCCATTTGATTTTAATCTTACTATTCTTCTATAATCACGTCCAAATTTTAAAAATTATAAATCAAAGACTAAATAATTAATTATCAAATTTGAAATTTAACTATTATTTTATTCTCTTGTGCTGGACCGAAATTAACCAACTACACAAATCATGGTGGATTTGAAATAATCTCACTAAAGAAAGCCCAAGCTCACTAAAGCTTCGCAAGTTCCAGAGAATTGTAGTATAGATTTCGAAAGCAAATGATAAGGTCCCAAATCGGTTTGTGGTGGTTCCCGATGCTGCTACCAAATCCGCCGCCGTCCTATATATCTTTCTGGTATAACCTAATTGTGCGTGTGCGTTGAAGGCTCTCGATCTCCCTTTTCTCCGGCTGGCGTGATAAGGAGGGAGGGATCCCTAAGACTTATGAGGATTAACTCCTTTCACAATGTTTGTTCATAATTTGTAGCATACTACGATGTCCACAGGGTAGGGATGGGAAAGGCCGACAATCCCATCCTATATTGGGACTATTTAATTTCCACCTGCGAGGGAAGAAATTTACAGAGATAGAATTCCAGTTTTCCACTCCACTAATGAACTTTTATGTTTCAATTTGGAAGAACTACGTTTGCATTAGGATCCTTATTGAAGAAACAAGGTTCAATGCTGCATTCTTGATATACATATAATATTAGATTTTGAGGAAATTTAAGGAAGAAAGATGCTGATAAGTAAAACAGATTCTGCCTAACCACTCCCGACGAAACAAGATCAACAAATCCACTAAATCAAAAACAGTGAAATCAGGAAGAAAAAAAATGTTGCCGAGGGTTCAAGACGATCCAAAACTAATGAAATTTGAGCGTCCTACGATTCGGCAGTCTAATCTGCGAAGGAATTAATTAAATGTTAGAGAGCACTCAATCTATGAGTTATCCTGCCCTCTGCTGGGACCTTCGCTCTAATCAACCAACTAAAAAACGGAAGTACATTACTATATGAAAAAAAGATCGAAAACCGAACCAATTATTCAGAGCTTGGCTCGGCGATCTGCTTTCACTACGATTTCCGAAGGCAAACTTGGAGCAAAAGCGCATTGATTAGAATGGCGCCCCATCCATAGGACCCTTCGGATCGGAAATAAAAAAATAAAATAAAGAAGATACGAAGCTCAGTGAATACGAACCAGATAGTTATTCATCTTACAGAGGGATTATCAAGTAACCACTCTATAATCGATGATTTTCATCTTCAATTTCGTTCTTCATCGCAATAATCTTCACTATTTTGCAGAAGATAAATTAGAAGAAGTACAACAAAACCTCATCGAGCGGTAGAGAGAGGAACCCTAATTGACAAAACCCTAGATTTCTCTGCATTGGTATGGGGTTGAAACAAGCCTGACATTTATATAGTTGAATACAAACTGTGAATTGGGCTGTTGGGCCGATTATTTGGGCATCCAAATTCAAGAGCTCAAAGCCTACTTATGAGATGGTTATCCCCATTTACTAAATAAATAAATAAATATTTTTTTTTAGTGTAAAAATTCTTTCAAATTAATATTCTTTTTAAAAATGTATATAAAAACTAAATTTTTTTCCTTGGACATCTTTACAAGGGTATACGAAAAAAAAAGAAAAAAATAGTTAAGATGAAAATTTTCTAAAAAGTTTCTATATTTGAGATGAGGTTACTTATTTATTAAGAGAGGAGATCAAATAATTCTTTTATTCTATTTATATTTCGAGTATATATATAATTAAAAATGAAGCTCTGATACTATGTTAAGAACGGATAACAAAAGTGGGATTGAAAGTACAAGAAATACAGGTAGGATCAAAAGTCTAGAAGGAAATAAAACAAAAGGTCATAATGGATTGAAAGTCCAAGAAATATAGGTGGGATCGAGGGTGGATTTGGTGGAGTCCCAAATTGATCAGAGAAAGGAACGAATGCCAACGAGGACGCTGAGTGTCTTGAAGAGGGTGGATTGTGAGATCTCACATCGATTGGGGGAAGAACAAAACTCTCTTTATAAGAGTGTGAAAACCTCTTCCTAGTAAACGCGTTTTAAAAATCTTGAGGGGAAGACCGGAACAGAAAGCCTAAAGAGGACAACATCAACTAGTGGTGTGCGTAGGCGTTACAAATTGTCCAAGTGGAATCTAAAGTCCAATTTTCATTAATCTTCACAATAAAATTTTGAAGATAAAATAAAATATATCAAATATAAAATTCTAACTAATTACCGCTATATAAAATATATTCCTATATATAAATATATACCTCGAAATATGATTTAGACAAGAAAAATGTAGCCTACAAGGTTGAAGGAAATGATAGATAGGAGAGTTTCAAATGGAACAAGTGGTTTTAGACAACAAGAGTTGCTTAAGAAGATGGAGAAGTTTTTGATTGATTCAAACTGGAAATTAAACTCTCCATTCAGCATTCTTTTAATTCACAAACAATTTCAATCCAATCAATTTCAAAATATTTTTGAGATAAAACTAACAATTTCAATTCAAAAGTTTGAATATTATTAAAATTAGTTCAATAATTCTTTCCCTCAAGGCATCACCCAAATTGGAACGAAAGAGAGAAAAAAAAGTATATAAAATTAGCTAAGCTAACCACAAACCAAAGTACTTCCCCTCATGAAAGTTCCCATACAACTAATAACATAACTTACAAATTCACCATTTGCAGAACAAACCCACTAAATTGCGAAAACCACCCTTGTGATTGAACAACAACTATACTATGATGAGTGCATTCAAAAGACAACGAGAAAGAGATCAATAAACATGTGGTTACCGCTTTTTTGTGAGGGAAGAAGACACCCAACCAAACCCAGTTTAAGCCTTCTTACCTTTCAATGGCCCTTTTGGGATCTTGCTCAAAACCTTTTCTTCAAACACGGCGTAGTGCTTTTTGAACTCAATTAGTGCCTTTTCCGCTAATGGGTCGATCTTATCTTCATACTTCTCATACAGAACAGGAACAGTGTGCAACAAAACAAAGTCTGCGTTTTCAAAGTTGTTGTCAAACGTCAGAATCAAGAAAGGATGATAACAAGATGGCTATAAATATGAAGATAGAGCTCGAGATGTCGTTACTTATGTAGAACAACGTCAAGAAATTGCACCAGCTTCCCACGATTGACAGAACCCACAAGCCAGCGATTGCCTGATATAGAGACATAACATTTCTATAATCTAGATAAAATTCAATTATTCTAACTTCGATTTCTGAGACTACAAATTAGCATATTAAGTATAATGGTCGAATCTGTAGTCCAATCAAGGTATATATATTAAGTTGCGCAACTTGTTCAGGCTCGGTTGCTACTTGAGAGTTGAGATAAACCCAACAAGTAAAATACACACAATAAAAAGACAAAAAGAGTGCATCAATAGCAGATACGTACAGTGATGAATTTCTTCAAATCTCTTCCAGTCGCAATGTCCCGCAATAATGCAAAACCACAATTGATTTCCGCCCTCAAAGTTGAAGCAAGCTCCAGGAAGGGGTCCGCAGGAAGTTGAACTTCTGGGATTCGGGGTGGACTCCTGTAACTACATTTGTTAAACAGTGGAAAGACGAGCATAATTTGAAGTCGCTAGAAACTTAATTATTGATAAAAGGAAGTTGAGATTCAGTAACTCACTTGTAGATAAATGTGTGGGCATTGGACCAAACAAACAAGAGCCCAAGAGAGAGGATCAGAGAACGAGAAACAAACGTAAGCAGATGGCACTCGAGCAGTTCAAAGAAAACCCAGATAACAGTGGCTCCAGTAAGGACACCAGCTGAGATCTTCTTATTCCTCCACAAGAATAAATCAGCAGCTGCATATGCAACAGGGGCCAGAAACGGTCATCAACATTACCAATCGCCAAACAAAAAATAAATTACCATACGACATAAGCAAGACAAGTGTCGTCATCAGAGCATATTCAAATGTGAAATCAGAAATGTGCAACGCAGAAAAAAATGAAGTAGAAGTATTGAAACCGGGACAAGGAACAAATATAACAAGTTCGGGGAAGAAAATAATAAATACTCTGTTCTGGAAGCTCAATGAATCACTCTATTATACCGTACGCTCGATCTGAACTATCAATGAAAATAATAAATACTCTGCTCTGGAAGCTCAATGAATCACTCAATTATAGCGTACGCTCGATCTGAACTATCAATGAGTCCCAGTAAGGTAAAGCAAGCAGATCTACAATTTCTAATTGTTTATATATTCTAAATCCAAGCAAAGAATAGGGAAACATGCTAGAACGAATCCAAAGAGCAAAAAGAAGCCTAAGAAACACCAATCAAGACGAAGGTCGAATAAAACGAATAGAAGCAGTGCAAAACTTAGGAAATGTAATAGAAAAAGCAAAACAATTATTCAATGAGTTCAAATCAGAGAGGTAAGATTCCGTACGTTTTCCACCGCCGAAGACATGATGAACTGGCCTCTCCCTTCCAAAAAGGCGGAAGACCTTCTCCTTCAAGGATCCCTCGGTTTCAGAGTCTGATCCCGACGAAGAAGAATCATGATCATGAATCTTCTCGACTATCTTGTCGATCAATGACTCCGATTTCGACTCAACGTTGTCAGAGTGTTCCGCCATGATTGATCGATGGCGATTGCAGTGACCAAGATCTGAAGAAGAAAAATCAAGCAACTCGATGCAGAGAGAGAGAAACTAGGGTTTTAGAAGAAGAGTTGAAGGAATTTGAAAAGTAACGAAAATGGAAGCAAGAACGACAATTAGATATTAAATTAATTGATTAATTAATTAACGGGTTGGCCAATGCGAAAGCAGATTGACGGAAACTGTCGTGGAAAAGGTACGGCGTTAATTGACGGCGTTGAAAAAAGCTGACGATTTAAAAGGAATGTTTGGGAAAGTAGCCGACACGAAGGGGAAATATGAGGACACGTGGCATCGAATCAAACTAGGTCAGCTCTGGACGGCTTGGACAGTTCTGTGGGTCGGTAATGGGGTCCACGTTTTGTGTGAAATACCATAACAGTCCTTATTTTCTCTCCTTTTAATAATAATAGTTTTAACATCCGAATAATTATAAATTATGATAAATAAAATTAAAAAAAAAATGTAATTTCAAGTTAGATTGAGTTGTGAAAATTTTCGGGTTGGGTCAACCAAAAATTGGGTAAAAAAAATCCTTCCGATGGTGAATTAAAAATTTATTAAAATTTATAATTTTTTTTTGTGTTGCTTTTTTTTTTTTAATCATTTCAAATAAGATATTTAATTAATAAGCTTAAAAAAAAGAACTATTTTGAGTAAAAACATTTGAAACCCAAGCCGGAATTTTCTTTTAAAAAATAGTTTAATATTCAAATGCTATAATTGTAATATTTAAGTTAAAGACTATGTTGAATTTTTTATTTTTATTTTTATTTTTAGAACTATGCCTATTAAATGATTTCTTTTGAAATTATATTAGTAAAATATTATTTTATATTTTTGTCTATGAACTTACATTAAACTTCTAAGAGGGTAAAAAAATAGTTGGATTGGGCTGGGCCTTTCAAGTAAAGATAGTTTAAGGGCCAGGCCTTTAATAACAATTTGGGCCGGCCCGTTAGTGTAAAGATTTTTATCGAGAGTGCATATCAATTGGGCCCAAATATATTGGGCCTATAATCTGAACTAGCCCTTGGACCTTTTGATGGTTTGAAATTGGAGAGAGTTTTGAAGTAGGAAATTTAGGTGATATATGAGTGAATTATGAGCATTAATTGCCAATTCGGTATGTTGTTGTATCCAACACTCGTTTCATTTATTGTTTCTACAAAACTTAATTTCATATCAATAATTCAACCCTAATTATTTTACATATTTTTGTATAAAAGTTTAAATTTTTTTACCAAATATAACACGACAGATACCGATTCAAATCTCTAACATTTTGATCAAAAAATAGGGTGACTGAAACTGGTATAACTTGAATGTCGTTCTTACTGTGTTTTCTCTCTATAATTTTCATAGTTTTGATTGTCGTTCTTCCTCTATAAGTCTATCTATAAGTCTACATGTATTTTGACTATAGACTTCAATCACGAAGCAAGTAACTAATCGATGATAGTATAAATCGAAAGATAAAAACGTGCAACATAGTTTTGTAGTTCTCGTGCAATATTGTTTATTTGTTGTTCTTCGAGTGAAATGCCTTAGACATTTTTTTTTTTTGTACAAATTTTCAAGATAATCAGAATTTGGTCGACGAAATGATGGGTTTTCAGACTTTCGGTTCTCTTCTACAAGTTTTTCGATAATGCTTTTAGTCAATGAACTTTCAAAGATGTGATAACATTCATCAACTTTACACTTTCATTTTTAAAACTTCAATTTTCTACTTTTAAATATAACTGGACTAATCAAACATATAAACTTAGTCAACCTCAACATAACTCGGCTAATCAAACATATAAACGAAGAACACGAGTGATTTTCACTAATTTATTTAAAAAAAAAATTAAAATAAATATAAATCTCCCAACATAAAATTGTATGGATGTCCGTTGGCAATAAAAAGGCAACAACATTCCCGTCTGAAATTTCCACAGAAAAAGTGAAATCAATGGATTCATAATTAAACTCGGGAAAGGTGACCGAAGTGCCTATCCAAATCATAACAACATCAGTCATCATCCACCGTTCAAGGGATAATAAGCAGAAACAAAAGCAAATTCCATCAAAATGTTCAGTCCTTTTGAATGTTCTTGAAATCGTACAAATTCCATCCAAAATTAACCAATGATTCCAACTTCTTCACATCCACTTCAAAGAGATAATTGGCTTATGGATTAAACTCAAAGAGTGAAACCCATGTTCTTCAGTTCTACTGCTGAATTTCAATGGATTTAGGAACAATAAGGGGAAAAACAATGGGGCAATTTTGTTGCACGCTTGCCAAACCTTTAGCAAATGATGATGGAGATGAAAATTTAGAGAGAAAATGGAGCAAACAGACAGAATACTACAGTGGAAGTAAAGAGGACCCTTGAGATGAGTCGAGCGAACTTTTTCGCACGAAAAGGGAGGAAGAGAACTAGAAAAGTTCTTCTTGTCTCATTTTTTCTTGTTTGATTTTCGGATAAACGAATCCAACACTATCAGATCTACACAAGAATATAGATTCATGACTTCTTAGCGAATTACTCAAAAAGTAAATTGAAAAATTCATGTATAGGTCGAACAGTTCCAAGAACATTCAAAAATAGGAGAAAACTCAGCACCTTAACCAAAGAATTTACAATTTCCTAGGAGAAAAAACAGGTAAAACAAACAGAGAATATGGAACTAAGAGAAAGTAGAAGTAATAGAAGAACCTATTGGAGTGTTGTCGATATCAATCAATCGATCGAGCGACCGATCATCTCCTTCTCCGATCCGCCATGTATTGTGAGAGCGGCACAACCTCCTGCAGAGGAGTGGAAAGCGGCGTCGGGAGTGGCGAATTCCGGCAAACCGGGCAAGAGCCATTAAGCTTCAACCAAGCGTCGATGCAACAGAGATGAAAGTAATGTCTACACTCGGGCATCATCCTCAGCATCTCCGCCTCCTTATACTCACATAGACAAATAGAACAAACGCAATTAGCCCCGGCCATAGATTTGTCCTTGGAGAAGGGGAATTTAGGGTAAGAGTTAATCACAGCTTGATCGAGCCCAACGACGCCGTTGTCATCGTCGCGATCTGGAGCGCCGTCGTCCTCGGCGACAAAAATGATTTGCGGGAGAATGATACCGGCATCGGAGCGCGAGGGAGGCGGCCTGGAAGAAGAGAGACGGAGGTTGCGGGAGCGGGAGGCGCGGCAGCAGACGTAGAAGGCGAGGAGGAGGGCGGANGAGTGCTATGGCAATGGCGTAGCCGAAACCAAGCTTGGCGAAGGAGTAATTGGAGGAAGAAGCGGTGGAAGAGGACATTGAAGAGGATTTGGAGATGGAGATGGTAATGGAGTTGCAGCAGTTGAAGCCATGTGGAAGAGGACATTGAAGAGGATTTGGAGATGGAGATGGTAATGGAGTTGCAGCAGTTGAAGCCATTAGTGGGGAAGAAGAAGAAAGAAGAGAAGGAAGGAAATAGGGCAGATAACTTTTTGGGGGAAGGTGGGTGGGGATTTCAGACGCTGCATTTAATACGCCCTTCGTCTTTTCCAACTCTCACTCACTCACTCACTCTAAACCATTTTCAATCTAATAAGCTCTCCCCACTCTACCCTCCGAAATCACGATAGCACACCGTTCCATGTTTTGCTCTATTACTGTTTGTAACAGCTCAAATCACTGCTAGTACTATTGTTTGCTTTGACCTGTTGAGCTCGTGAATTTTTTTCAAATAAGCATGTGAGTGAAGACAAAATATGTTTAAAAGATCCGTGTTGATTAGATTTCGTTGGCTCAAGACAAGTAAGTACATAGTCATGCCCTAGGAATGCGAAGAAATAACGAGATCATTCGTTGTCGAATTCATATTCTAAATTGTGATCAAAATTCTGGACGTGAGACGTTATAAGTGATAAAGAGTTAAACCTCTCCAATTGAATGTGGTTCGAGATCAAACTAAGATAGAGAGTAGTGGGCATGAGAAACCCGAATAAATAAGGAGTATATAAATGAATTCATTTGAATATATTATTATCAAATAAATTACGTAATGTTAATTAACAATAATTATAAAATATGTATAATAAATTAATTTCTAAAAATTAAAACTCTATTACTTACAAACATATTACCAAATATATTATAAACAACCTTCTAAATTAGCATCCAATTTTTAAATTAATTAAGAAACGTATATTCACAACTATTATGCCTACTTTTATTAACATCATTTGTATTCAAATAAATAAATTAAAAATTAAAAATATGATAATTAAATAGACACAACCTACAAACCTTTTAAATTTGTCGGGACGAAAAACGCAATTATAAATTTATTCTTTGGAATATATATATATATATATTATATTATATTTTAAAAATGGAATTTTGACTTGACTATTGACTTTTGGACTTAGTTTTGTTCTTTTCTGCACTTCGGACGCATCCTCCCTTTATATATATATTTATATTATTTTAATTTTATTAATTAACTAAAAGAAAATTAAACTTTTTTTTTAAAGAAAAACCGAAAGGCATGAAAATTCGTTGAAAAAGTTAGAAATTTTATTAATAAAATAATTATGTAAAAGAAAAGAAAAGAAAAGAAAAGAAACTATTCTAACTTCCAACGGTCGGATAAATTGGCAAATAAATTTAAAGTTTATTTGAAAAAGGAAAATCGGCGATCATTTCGATTATAAATTTGTCCTAACCCACAACGAATGTAAAGTACATTTATATTTCAAATTTAGAAAGATATTATGAATCTTATTTATTAAAAAATAAAAAAGTTTCATTTAATAATTATTTTAAAAATAAATACTCGAACTTACTAACATTACATTTTAATATACATTTATTTTCCTAATTGTTTTCTTTTCATATTTAAATTAACTTTATACTTTTAATAAGTATGTTAAAAAAAATAAGTATAAAGATGATCCAACCTTCTTACCCATTCTTACCCATTCTAAAGTAACGATAGTTTAAATATAAACATTCCAAAGGTTAGATGAACACCAACTCTCCATAATAATATGATATTGTTTTCATCATTCACACTTCTTCTTAATCGAGACCGACTCTTTTTCTTTTGGAGTCCTTTGTTCGATATTTGAGAATTTACCAATCTATTGGTAAGACTAAGTTTAGGGTATGACTATGCTACTATGTTAAATAAGATATTGTCCACTTATCTTATCCACTCTGAGTATAAAACTCTTATGACATTACTTTGGACATCTCGGAGCCTCGTGCCAATGAAGATGGTTACTGGTTACAAACCCAGGATCTCCCTAGGCTAAATTAGCTGGGTTAGGTTTGATTTAAGAGTAAAAATTAATATTGTTGTAAATAAAAAATTAAAAAAAAGAATCATCTCAAGTATTTTAGGATTGGATATATATAATATATCTATATAAAACTGGACACAAACTGCTTGGAGAATATAGATATGGTAGGGAGATGATGTTGCTCTTGCTAACAAGAAACCTTATTATCCATCACGTAAGCGTGATTTGGAACTTTTTAACATTTGATTAAACATAAATTAAACGAAGAAAGAAAGAAAGAAATATAGCTATTTGAACATGTCAGAGAAGGTAGGGAGCTTGATCTCGCCTTTTGTAGACAGAGGAATGGTGAAGTCTCCAATGACCGGAAGGTCAATGGTGAGTCTGATCAGCAACTCGTAATCAATGTCCCAATCTCGCCCGATGTCCTTCGCTAAGCTTATCATTACCGAGTGCGGCACCTTCACCCCCACTTCCACCATCGTCGAACCGCTCGCTTTCAGAGATCCTGGATCTGGCACCGTCCCTGTCACAACCGTTCTGCACATTCGATCGATCCATCAATCACAAGATCTCAACAACAGGCACCGTCCCTGTCACAACCGTTCTGCACATTCGATCGATCCATCAATCACAAGATCTCAACAACAACAACAACATCAACATCAACAACATCAACAACATTTCATTCCTTCTTTCCTATTGAACGAATCGAGATCGTCTAATCGATCGATTCAATATATACATACTAATCGATCGAGACCTAATTTACGAAATCAAAAACAGAGGAAATCGATCGATTCAATATATACATACTAATCGATCGAGACCTAATTTACGAAATCAAAAACAGAGGAAATTTGAAAATGCGAGTAAACGAGCGAACGAACGAACGAACCTGCCGTCGCTTTTGAGATTGTAAGAAATCTCACAGATAGGAATGGCGTGGCTGTAAGGATTGGAGACGGAAACATAGGCCAAATACTCGACGGAATCGCGGCTCAAACGCTTGAAATCGACGTCGGTGACGGAGGCCTCTGGCTTCGGCATGTTAGCGACCTTCGTGGAGACATAGTTCTTCGCTCTGTCGATCAAACCTGCCATTTTCGCAAGGAGATTGAAGAGAAGTGCAAGAAGATGAAGAAATACAAAGCAAAGACGGAGAAATGGATATGCAGAAGAAGACGGGAGAGACGGATCCTTATAAGAGCGACCAGACTCGAGAGAAGTACGTAAGCGTGTAATTGTTTGAACCGACAACGAGTCACACGTGTTTCTTTGCACGTGTAATTAAATGTAGTTATGTAGTACACGTGGAAAATAAATGAAAATAGAAAAATGGTTAAGAAATGAATAATAATAACAATAATTATCTTAATCCATCATTTTTTATGAAAATAGAAAAATGGTTAAGAAATGAATAATAATAACAATAATTATCTTAATCCATCATTTTTTAAAAAATTTATTACTATTATTATTATTATTTAAATTTAGAGTTTATTAGTTAGTGGTTATAAATAATACATACAAACCCATCGAATAATTATATCTTATAATTAATTATTTAAATGAAAATTTTACTATTTAATTTAAAAATAAAAAGAATATTTACAACTAGAAAATAAATAATTGTATTTATTTTAAATTTACTTTTAAATAATTATCTTTATTTTAAATTTGGCTAGAAAATAAATAATTGTATTTATTTTAAATTTACTTTTAAATAATTATCTTTATTTTAAATTTGGTATATTNAAAATGAATGGGGAAAAATTATAGTAAGATTACAAAGGGATTTAAAAAAATAATATATAAAAATTAAAAAACCACAGGCACATAGAACACAATTTTAAAAAATAAAATTAATAAGAATATTATATAAAAATTAAAAAACCACAGGCACATAGAACACAATTTTAAAAAATAAAATTAATAAGAATATTTTGAAAATATAGAAATTAAAAAAATTATATAATGACAAAGACCGAGATAGATTTTAAATAAATTTGTAATATAATTGGAATATTCACAATAAAGGAGAAAAATTGATTTTTATCTCTTTATTTGTTAAAATAATTTTATTTTATCTGTATTCACAATAAAGGAGAAAAATTGATTTTTATCTCTTTATTTGTTAAAATAATTTTATTTTATCTGGCCGTAAATCTTGATTTAGTAAAACTTAAAACAAATTTAATATAATGAACACTGCAAAACTATATAAGAAATGAACAAATAGATGCAAAATGTTTGGAAAAAAAAATAAAAAAAAATAGAAAGCATGTATACAAACGTCTTATATTTCATTCTATATTTTTACAAAAAAAAAAATCATCTATTTTTTAGATCATCGCAAATTCCTAACATAAATTTTTCAATATTTTCTTGAAATATTTATTTTAATTGACAATTTTTATTTTATAATAATCGTCTATTAAAAAATGTAAAATAAGTTTAAAAAATTCATATGAAAAATATAATATANCTCCATTTCTAAAATTTTAAATTTAAATGGTATAATGTAGCTGCAACATTTTAAAAAAATAACTTTCTTTATTTATTTTAAATAAATAATACAAGTATAACACAAAACTAACTTATTATATACATAAAAGTGAAGCGGGACAGAATCGAGGTTGGAGTTGGGAAATGTAATTCCATCACAATCTCCATTTAACTAACATGGAAAACTCATTCGGGTAGGTCTCATACCCCATTTAAATTGAATTCCCAACTCGGAATCCAACTCATTCGGGTAGGTCCCGTACAAGGCCTCGATCTTACAGAGTTATAAGGGGTTTGAATATACTTCTCTTCCTTTTCTATTATGTTTTTAAAAAAATTAAATTAATTTCCATATAATTTTAAATTTTTTTATTTAATTAGTTATTATTTAAGCTTTGATTTCTATGATTTACCATAAATCGTCTCAATGTTTAAATAATAAATAAATAAATAATAAAAATAAATTCCTTTTATCTAAATATTATAGTTTTAAAATTAATTTTANAAAATTATATAATGACAAAGACCGAGATAGATTTTAAATAAATTTGTAATATAATTGGAATATTCACAATAAAGGAGAAAAATTGATTTTTATCTCTTTATTTGTTAAAATAATTTTATTTTATCTGTCCGTAAATCTTGATTTAGTAAGAATTACTTCTACCAAGGAAGGGTCCATAACTTCTATTAAACTTAAACAAATTTAATATAATGAACACTGCAAAACTATATAAGAAATAAACAAATAAATGCAAAATGTTTGGAAAATAAAAAATAAAAAATAGAAAGCATGTATACAAACGTCTTATATTTCATTCTATATTTTACAAAAAAAAAAAAATTCATCTATTTTTTAGATCATTGCAAATTCCTAACATAAAATTTTCAATATTTTCTTGAAATATTTATTTTCTAATAATCGTCTATTAAAAAATGTAAAATAAGTTAAAAAAAATCATATGAAAAATATAATATAACTTAATTTCTAAAATTTTAAATTTAAATGGTAGAATATAGCTGCAACATTTAAAAAAAATATCTTTCTTTATTTATTTAAAATAAATAAATAAATAATATACAAGTATAACACAAAACTATCTTATGCAACATTTTTTAAAAAAATATCTTTGTTTATTTATTTTAAATAAATAAATAATATAAGTATAATACAAAACTAACTTATTATATAGATAAAATTTTTCATTTATATATAAAAGTGAAGCGGGACGGAATCGAGGTTGGAGTTGGGAAATGTATGGAAATCTCCATTTAGCTAACATGGAAAACTCATTCGGGTAGGTCTCATACCCCATTTAAATTGAATTCCCAACTCAGAATCCAACTCATTCGAGTAGATTTCGTACGAGGCCTCGATCTTACAGAGTTATAAGGAGTTTGAATATACTTCTCTTCCTTTTCTATTATGTTTTTAAAAAAATTAAATTAATTTCCATATAATTTTAAATTTTTTTATTTAATTCGTTATTATTTAAGCTTTGATTTCTATGATTTACCATAAATCATAGAAAAAATCGTCTCAATGTTTAAATAATAAATAAATAAATAATAAAAATAAAATTCCTTTGTACTCTAAAATACAGATTTAGTTCCTTTTAAATCGTCTCAATGTTTAAATAATAAATAAATAAATAATAAAAATAAAATTCCTTTTATCTAAATATTATAGTTTTAAAATTAATTTTAATATCATTCCCTAAACAATTCTTCTATCTAAATATTAGTTTTAAAAATAATTTTGATATCATTATAAGTTTCAAATCTTCATACCCATTGTACTCTAAAATACAGATTTAGTTCTAAGTTTATAATCTAAGTTTCACTCATAATATAATATACATATACACACACACACACACATATACATACACACACACACACACACACACACACACACACATATACATACACACACACACACACACACACACATATATATATATACATACATACACATTATTGAGGAGGAAATGAAAAGGTCATGGCAAAGACTGCATCCAATAATTATGAGGAAAAGCAACAAAGTTTAGAGAAAAAACATCAGAATAAAGGCTTCTTTCCATTTAAGAATCCCATCAAGTGATCCAGAACTTGAGGCCCTCCATCACGCAGACCAGAATGCATAAATTCATTAGTAACCCACAGCCTGATTCCTGCTATTTGGGAAGCTGTCTCCATGGCCAGCTTGAAGTTTACGTACATATCTTCATAGTAAACTGCTGCTGCGACCGGGACCTGTGATTGGGATTCCGAAAAGATGTTTAACTTTTTGCAACAAAAACCTCCCAACCTAATCCTAATGCTTGTCATGACAAGTTGTTATGGTAAAATTGACATCGGTGAAGACGGTGATGGTGGAGACAGAGACTATGAAGGGAGAGGATCGTTCATGCTTAAAACCGAGTGGCTAAACTAACAATGTAGTAACTATGAGCACGGTGCAGGAGATGAACCTATGGCAGACTCGCTCAGGCAAGTTAGGATGTTTTGCAGTAAAGTACCCAAAGACGAGATTTTCGGGATAGAAACATTATAAAAAACACTACTTGGAAATGTAGAAGCAGTTGGAGAGAATACCTTGTTATTTTTAAGAGCAGCAATGTCATATAGGGGAGGCCAATCCTCCTTCTCGGCCAATATATTAGCGGCGTCTTTGAACGGTTTCAAGGCATGAATCTCGTCAAACATCCACGGGAAGATCATCTGCAGAAGCATTACAATTGGAGCATAAATCTTGAATAGATATGAATGAGTAGAACTTCCAAAGATGTTTTTATTCTGGATTTATCCAAAGTCAAGCAAGATCTCATAAACTCAGATGGCTATTTACTCGATCACCATGATGACATTTTATGAGTATAATGCACCTACCTCTCCAGTGAAATACACAGGACATCCTTCTTTTACAGCCTTAGTTCCATCGAATTTGTTCTCCAGTTCATTCCTTATTCTTTGAGCAGACCAGCGAGACGAGGCGCCCTTTGGGGAACAGGAACACGAAGTGGCAAAAAGTTCACTCTATAGAGAGTTCAAACGACCAATATGTAATTCTAAAAGGTAAAAAAGGAGGTTACCTGGCAATATATTGACTCGTGCATGAGACCATAAAGAGGATTTGAATCAAGTGAGAGCCAGCCACTGATCTGCAAATATGTCTAGTTGTTAGAATCATTCAAGAATGAAGTTTTAGTGATAATCACAACCAATGGAAATTGTAGAATACTAACAGCATTGAGGAAGAAATAACTGATTCGTTTTGGTGCTCCAGGAACTATTATAGGATCCCATACTCTCTCAAACCTGACATGATTGAGGGGGAAAAAGAGAGAGTAATTAGATTACTACACACATTTCTTGAGTTGACTATTCACTTATCCAAAAGAATGAAACCAGAAAGACGAAAATTAAGACGCCTTACAAATAGTGCATGCGTTCGAAACCTGTACTAGATCCTAAAGCAGAAAGCCCAAGAGTTTGCAGCCCTTTAGGAGTCAGGATACCACCACAGGGAAGAGGAACCTATACAAAAACAAAAAAGAATTAAGTGTTTCTTTCAGAGAGTTGTAAAGGGATTTGAGAGACATTTGAGCATTTCGTTCGGGTTTTTTATAGCATTATGATGACATAATTCACAATTGTACTCACCCCGCCTCCATTCTCCTCCAAGTATTTCACAACTTCATGGACGATTTTGACATCCTGAGGATACCTCTTGTAGTATTTTTCATTTTGAATAATAATCTTTTCAAAGCATGCTCTATATACAGAATCTGCCGTGCATCCATTCCCTATTGGAGGGATTCCTCCAGTTATGAGGACTTGTTTCAATCCTTTTGGTGCAAAACTCAAATACGTAATTGCACAAAACCCACCATAGCTCTGTACAGGGAAAAAGAGATTATCTTTGTATTTGCAGTGATTTAAATTACCACACAACAGAAGGCAATAACTTATATAAAGCAAAGCCCCATTTAGAATCCCAAAGCTAACAAGTCTGCTAATTGCTTTATGTAAGTTCAACATGTTGAGCGAAGAGTACTAAACTCAATGTGTTGCTTGCAAAGACTAGAAGTCATCTAATAAAGTAAGGACGAGTAAGGAGCGCTATGCTAAACATGTTGATTGCAAAATTTGAAACTAAAAAAGAAACACTAAATTGCATACCTGACCCAAAATGGTCCAAGGGGCAGCATCAGGAACAAGACGAGTCCTAATGAATTCAGCATCATTCACTATGTTATCAGCTCGAAAATGTTTCAAGTAGTTGGCCAAGTCCTCAGCACTTTGGAATTGCGACATGGACGATGGAGACAAAGGAGTCGATAATCCTGTTCCCCGCTGCAGTGATACATATGTAAGTGGAATAAAAGATCATGACAACAGTTGTTTATATTTCAAATGCTGTTGCTCAAAGGTTGTCGACAAAAGCCATGCCTGGTCCATCAATATAACACGAAATTCTTCGCATGCTTTTTGTATCCATCCACTTGCTTCAGTAGGTCGCGGACACTCAAATCCAGGTCCACCTTGTAAGTATACAAGGTATGGCATTGGTTGCTCTTCTTTCCCCACTGCAATGCAGAATCTGTATTTGTTAAGGGTCGCAATTACTAAAATCATAATTGATTTAACAAAACATAAATGCCCAAAAACAAAAACAACCCAGGTACATATAGGAACTGACAAAATAATTCTTTCGAGAAAGGGATGGATTGCAAATCAAGTAATCATCACCAAATAGCTTTCAGTATTTGAAGGATTTGGTTATAATATCATTCAATATTTAAGAAGTCCCTGAATCAGTAGCTTCAGCAACACTCGACTTCTAGAAGATGCAAGAAAACTATTTGTATTCTGACTGAGATGTTCAGAAAATTTTTTAGAACCCATATTGCATTCTGCAACAATTTTAATCACAAGTAAAAATTTAGTCCATATGATTTGGAGGAAGATCGCTAGATTTTCGTCCTTAGAGTTAGCTAAAACCTCATAATATTCCCTATGGTTTGATAAAACACACATAAATAGTCCCGGTGGTAAGGATCATTAATGAATGTTTTATCAAACCATAGAGATGATTTCTAACATTTAAAACCATAGAGATTAAATTCTATATTTCTCAAAATTTAATTAGAAAATAAAAAAAAGATAAGATTTGAAAATTTTGCTCATTTACCAAATACCATAAGCATAACCCCATTAAGAAACCCTATAACATTTTTATGATAGTGTTCTTTTCCTTGCTTTATCTTGGTAAGAACTAAATTCTCTTCTTCTTCTCTCACAGTTTTTCTCAGACCAATTGGAGAATGTTCATGTAAGTCCAATGGTTTGAGGCTTTCTTTCTCCTTTTTTTTTAATACATTACATAGATCAATGAACTTATTTCTTGAAAAAGAATGCAACTCTCCACGAGGAGTGTCCTTCATAGAGTGACACAACTTGTTTTCCAGCTTCTTAAGTTTTTTATACAAGTATGAAGAAATAGAACCGTTGAAATTGATAGACATGACGAATAAAATTACTTAACGAATAATATCCTATTAATGTGTTAGATTCCTACATTAGAAGGAGCCTTTTAGAATAAGAATTTAACATGAGAGACAAACCTTTTTATTCTTTATACAAGAAGCAACTACCTTATTTGTGATGTTTTACATGGATAAGAAGAAATTATTGAAGGAAGCCGCCAGAAGCCTTGCACTAAGATAGAAATTGCAGAAGTACTTCATGGATATCACTGTTTTACCCTAATTCTAATTAACAACAATGACACCATAACTCCACAAAATCAATAAATGAACAGAAAAAATATATATA